>NW_017307607.1:210801-225794 GCF_000935625.1 Nanorana parkeri
TCCCACTTCAGAATGTGTGGTACAGCAATACCCTGCTTTCCGGTGCAGTACAATTGGAAAAAATTGTGCATGCGCTATTTTTTCCAATCGCACTGCACTGGAACGCAGGGTATTCCAGTACCATGTGTTCTGGTGCAGGTGATCGCACTGTGGGTGGGGTGTGTGTCTGCGGTGCCATTGACATGAATAGCACCACCATGGCTCCTCCCGTCCCAGAACACGGCACGGCTTAATTTATGCGATCCAGTACGTTCCGGGCTCGAACCATGCCGGAAGGCACTGGATATGGTGTGACTGGGCCCTAATGTAGGTGCTATTCCAATTTGGCTGCAAAAGTGGAAATACACTCAATCATTAAAGTGTATCTAAAGCCATAGATAGATTAGGACAGGCTTTCCAACCTTGTCATGACCTCACTTTGGAGATTCACTCTCTGCAGTTGTCCTGATGACTGCTGTCATTAGTAGAGGGGCTCAATGCAAATCAAGTTCACCCGAGTTTACCCAAGCCTGTGCAAAACTGTGACTGACACCCCCCATTCTGGGCCAATCAGTTGTAGCAGGAGCATTCCCTGCCCCACAGCTACACATTACAAAGGAGCAGGGAATGCCCCAGGGAGGGTGGAGTGCCGGTTACAGTTTTGAGCAAGCTTGTGTTAACTCAGTCAAACCGGGTTTGCACCAAGCCCCTGTTTATACTTAGTGTTAGTAGTACATGCAGCATTTTCTATATCTAAAAGGGGCACAGCATGCATACCCTGTCGAGTTATAGCCATATGGTCGCATGAACCTGGGGGAGAATACACTTGTAAAAACACTGCATGAAAAAGCTGTGGGGGTTTGAATTTTTATATATAAAAGGAACCTTTTCATATTATTCCAATCATTTTTCTACACCATATACCAAGGAACCATATTACCCTAGCATGCAAAGCTCTGCTCCTCAACTCACAATGGCACAAGCAATGCCGCTGGTTAAATTTACATTCACCATTTATTTTCTGAAATAACTATATTTTTCCCAGACCCAGTTTGTACAATATAATGCTGCCAGTGCCACACTGCTGCTTTTATTATAGCAGACACCAGTGGGAAACGTTTCAAATGGTGCACACATTAACATCTAGGGTAAAAGATGAAGCTGGATCTGTACATTTTGAAAACCGTTTTTAAATACTGTAGCCAAACAGATAATGTGACAAAACAAAGCTTTTGGTTTTGTCAGAAAAAAAAGAAAGCACATGTTTGTGTATTTTCCCACCAGTTAAGGTAGATGAGCCCTGTGCTTGGCTCCAGCTAGAAGCAGCTATTAAATAAATGGGAGCAGAGTGTGTGAGCTGTAACTGCCATCCTGTGCTCGGCTCCCACAGCTGCTTTGGAGCCTAGAAACCAGCCAATAACAGGCGGCACAGTTCCCACCATCCCCCATAGAGACAGAGCTGCCAGGCCTAGTTTTGTCTGCTTCAGCACTACACGTTCCTGCCCTCTCCTCTCCTACTCCTCAGTCCCAGGGAGGGCATTTGCCCTTAGCACTCGGTCCTTCTCAGAATTTATATGGATTTTACAAAGGCACATCTGTGCGTGTTGGAGGGCCGGCTTGACGTGTTTTCTGCTCTTGCAGCAGCTGCGGTTTCTGAGGAAACGAGTCGAGCCTGATTTTTTTTTTTTCATCCACCCCCAACTCCCAGTAAGGCTGGGAGGATTTTTTGTTCCCTTGAGAGACAATTTGCGGGGGAGGGAAGAAAATAAAATGGAAACTATAATAAAATAAAGTGGATACACAGGGAACAAAAATAAAAATAAAGACAAAAAGGACAAAAGTTTACTGGATAGTTTTAGATTACTTTCAGAAGAAAAAAATAAATAAATGTCCCAAACTATTTTTGCACCCTGGTAGGTGGAGAGAGACAGACAAGTAGAGAAAGATGGGGCCCTTTTAGTCTGGATTCACCTCTTTCTTTGCACGGTAAAGCATGCTACCACAACACACTACAAAGTACTGTATATATGCATTGCCATTCATTTTGAATGGCGCTCTAAAATAAATCTACTGCATCAATCGCTGCACCTGCACTTCAGCGCATGTATGCGAATTTAAACATGTGGTGTTGCACTGCATTGTCCAATAGAAATGCAGGTACTTTTTAATGCACTGACGCTTGTTCAAAGTGAATGCATTGCCTTAATGTAATGCCTTAATGTAATGCTCATTAATGCTTAATGTAATGTAATGCTCAACATCAGAAGAAATTTTTTTTTAACACAGATGTGTGAACTGCCCCTTAGGGATATCAGTTGCTCAAATACAACTACAAGCCATTTTTTATTTTTCTCATAATTCTCTCTTGCTGCCTTTATCAGGAGAGTGATTATAGAGTAAATCTGCAAAACTAACCATGAAGTCTACATACCAGAAATATTAATGTCCATATACCTTTTGTATTTTCTTTTTATTCTGGAGGTACCATACTTATAAAAAACCTCTGCTGAGAGAAACACATGAACTGCCACTGCTGACTAGTCTACACATGAACCTGGGCTTGGCACAAACCAACTTCGACTGAGTTTGCCCAAGCCTGTTCAGAACTGAGGATGCCACCCCTTCCTCCCGAACATAATCAGTGGTGGCAGTTGCAGCAGAGGCATTCCCTGCCCCTTTGTGACATATACTGTAGCTACAAGTTGAGGAATGCACATCTCCACAACTGATTGGGTCAGGAGGAGGGAGGTGGCAGTCACAGTTTCAAGTGAACTGTGTTTGCACCAAGCCCAGTCTCTTCTGACCTGTCCTCCTGAAAATGCTAGTTGTAAGACTTATGATCATGCTCTTGCCCTAACACTTTGAGACCCTGACCCAGAACAAGTATGCAGAGCAGAAGCTCCGATCTCACTGGTGTCATACATGTTTTGGGTCAATAGCTCAAGAAGGATAAAGCTAGAGAACAGCCAAACAGCTATAATCATAAGGCTAGCAATGGCAGCCTACCTATTTCTCCCAGAACATGCTTTCTTCACTACCTTGACATATAAAAAGTCTTCAGCTAGATAGAGATCTACTTGCAGCCCCTAGGGCTGGAGAAAAGGAAGATTGCCAACATGGTCTACAAGGTAGACCAGGAAGTCCACCATAACACAGCTGTTTTATCAGTTGTGCATAGTCTCGATGCCAAATAAAATCAACATCATGAAATACTCAGGGGCAGATTTTTTTTACACCAGAACATAGAACAGGTTACAAAGCAATGTAGATGATACGATTAGGATTTCTTTTTTATGTAAGGTCTCTTTAAAATGCATGTCAACCCTAACAATGAACTTCTCTTATTTGTTCCCTTATTTGTATTTGGAAACTGCAGTATTCGGATAAGGTATGCCGCCGGGTCCCCTCCTCTCTCCTGATACTGTCGGGCGTTTGGTCCATGACCGAGCACCCGACTTTTCAGAGAGGGGTAACACCAACATGACTGAGTCATTTGGGTGTCACCCCTCCCTCCAATGATGTCACCCGGGTGCGGGCCGCACCCCCCGCACTCCCCTTGTGACGCCACTGCGTACACTTTAAGGCTATTGCTCTCTGCATTGGGTGATTACAGCTGAACTAAGGCCACAGTACATAAATACCCAGCTGAAACGTAAATGTAAACGATTAAAACTGCCAAAATATTTGTGATTCTATTCAACTGCCTTAGTGATTCACATACTCCTGTTATCTTATCACACTTTTCCATGACCGAGCACCCGACTTTTCAGAGAGGGGTAACACCAACATGACTGTGAGTCATTTGGGTGTCACCCCTCCCTCCAATGATGTCACCCGGGTGCGGGCCGCACCCCCCGCACTCCCCTTGTGACGCCACTGCATACACTTTAAGGCTATTGCTCTCTGCATTGGGTGATTACAGCTGAACTAAGGCCACAGTACATAAATACCCAGCTGAAACGTAAATGTAAACGATTAAAACTGCCAAAATATTTGTGATTCTATTCAACTGCCTTAGTGATTCACATACTCCTGTTATCTTATCACACTTTCACTATTACATTTAAGTAACACATCTGTAAACCATCCTGCTGTCTGTAATTAAGAGGCAGATGCTCAGTGATGAGGTCATCCTGGTGCTTTCACTCCTGTAAGCATGTTAAGTGTTAGAAAGAACGAACAAATCTTTCTAATATCAGTCATTTGAAAAAATACTAAAAAGAACCAGTCCAAAGGACATTTGTATTAACCTGAGCACTCTTGCATTGCTATAATAGCACAGCATTGCCTCTCTGGGCTTTATGCATTTTTATGTACTTGTATTTACTCCCTGTCAAGGCAGAAATGTAAGGTATAAGTGTCATGCAGAATAGAAGGCCATCCTCTTTTCTGCCTGAGCGCAGTGCTAAAAACCCTCAAACATTGCCATGGAACACATACACTGCCAGGATTACTTGAAAGAAAACTAAAGGCCTTTATTCATGAACAGGTTGACCCTCCTCCAGAAGTCTAGAGAGTGTGACAATTATCTGACAAGGGATCAGGCATTAGAAAGGTCAGTCTCCTTTGGTGTCCTTACAGCCTGCCGCTGGGTTGATACGTTTGCTGTGGCAAGGAGAAAATACAAACAAAAAACAGAACACATGGCTATCCCTGGCTGCACTATTCTAACAATTATAATTAAAGATTTAGAAAAAAAGATTTAGAAAACAAAAAAGCAAGCACCCCCAAAAGAAGATTACTAAATAGGATGATGTAATGACATAATGGCCTGTGGGTAGGAGTGCAGAGCACCACAGGAGCAGGCATTCACTACACCCAGAAGTCTGCCAGATGCTGAAGATCCTCTGCAAGGGAGTAACCATTGCAGTCACCACCAGTCAGACTGGTAAGCATTGCTAATCTTTTTTAAACTTTTTTTCAGATGACAGTCGCTTTAAATGTCACTGAAAAATACCAAAACAAAATTAAGGCTGTAAAATATTTTTGAGACAACTTAAATATTACACAAGGGAAAGGAAGTTTTTATGCTGCATTCCCAGAGGTAGGCATTGTCAGCAGAAGGTTAGGCAGAAATGCTTTTCATGTATTTCAATATTGTTGAAAGGAGTGTGATTTCTGGAGAGTTTAATGGCTTTTAAACCATTATTTTGCTGCCTGTCACTTTGTGCAATGCAAAATATTTGCCTCTACTTCCTTCCTTCCCCTATTGTCCTAAATATATCAAGACGCTGCCAGGATACTAACAGCTTCTTTTTGCTATGACATTTCCTTCAAAACTATCCATGAACTATCACAGATCCAAACATAAATCAAGCAGTACTAAGTCACACACTCGTACCACTGACTTCTAATTTTATGAACATTCTATACTGAAGGCCATGGCTCTGAAAAGGTTTTGGTACCCTCACATTTGGGATTCACTAGTTTTCAGGCCTAAAAATACATACAAGAGTTAGGAGTAATAAAGCAATCATGATCTCAACTACGGCAACAGGGTCTCTTGCCAGTAAACCTGAAATGAGAGAAACATGAAGGTTGCCTCTACCCCTTACCCCATTAATATTTTGCTGCACCTTCAGTGTAGTTTCCATCAATACATGCCGTCAGTAGGGATACATGGCAATATGTGGTAATGGTAAAACGTGTGTAAAATGTATTCATAAAACACAGATGTGAAAGTAGCATTAGTGTCCCTCATCAGAGGCAAAAAATGAAGATGTCAGTCTTCATTTCCACCGTAGACATTTAGACCCTTGATGTCTAATTTTATTTCCACACAAGTGCCTTGTTGGTGTGGGGGAGGAGGGAGACCCATGTGGCTTACAGGGAGTGGAGTGACAATCATCCTTCTGGAAGTGGTCAGAGGATTAATTGCTCACTGTCTGGTCAACTTAGCCATAAGCCTCTCTTAGAGGACCAATGAAAACCACATAAAGGGGGCATTAGCTGTCACATTGAGACCAAAAGGAAGATTAAACAAATAAAATAAGAAAACAATATACATAAATGCACACACTGCACCCATAATACACAAAACACACAAATATGCATACCTAGACCCAATGACTTTGTGAGAACCCCTAGTTTACTTGTGCACAGTATCCCAGTACTCATCTGCAGTTAAGAGTTAATTCAGTGCTATACTTTTAGCTTAATGATAGATAGATAGATAGATAGATAGATAGATAGATAGATAGATAGATAGATAGATAGATAGATAGATAGATATAGATAGATGTAGATAGATGTAGATAGATGTAGATAGATGTAGATAGATGTAGATAGATGTAGATAGATGTAGATAGATAGAAGAAAAAAATAAATAAATGTCCCAAACTATTTTTGCACCCTGGTAGGTGGAGAGAGACAGACAAGTAGAGAAAGATGGGGCCCTTTTAGTCTGGATTCACCTCTTTCTTTGCACGGTAAAGCATGCTACCACAACACACTACAAAGTACTGTATATATGCATTGCCATTCATTTTGAATGGCGCTCTAAAATAAATCTACTGCATCAATCGCTGCACCTGCACTTCAGCGCATGTATGCGAATTTAAACATGTGGTGTTGCACTGCATTGTCCAATAGAAATGCAGGTACTTTTTAATGCACTGACGCTTGTTCAAAGTGAATGCATTGCCTTAATGTAATGCCTTAATGTAATGCTCATTAATGCTTAATGTAATGTAATGCTCAACATCAGAAGAAATTTTTTTTTAACACAGATGTGTGAACTGCCCCTTAGGGATATCAGTTGCTCAAATACAACTACAAGCCATTTTTTATTTTTCTCATAATTCTCTCTTGCTGCCTTTATCAGGAGAGTGATTATAGAGTAAATCTGCAAAACTAACCATGAAGTCTACATACCAGAAATATTAATGTCCATATACCTTTTGTATTTTCTTTTTATTCTGGAGGTACCATACTTATAAAAAACCTCTGCTGAGAGAAACACATGAACTGCCACTGCTGACTAGTCTACACATGAACCTGGGCTTGGCACAAACCAACTTCGACTGAGTTTGCCCAAGCCTGTTCAGAACTGAGGATGCCACCCCTTCCTCCCGAACATAATCAGTGGTGGCAGTTGCAGCAGAGGCATTCCCTGCCCCTTTGTGACATATACTGTAGCTACAAGTTGAGGAATGCACATCTCCACAACTGATTGGGTCAGGAGGAGGGAGGTGGCAGTCACAGTTTCAAGTGAACTGTGTTTGCACCAAGCCCAGTCTCTTCTGACCTGTCCTCCTGAAAATGCTAGTTGTAAGACTTATGATCATGCTCTTGCCCTAACACTTTGAGACCCTGACCCAGAACAAGTATGCAGAGCAGAAGCTCCGATCTCACTGGTGTCATACATGTTTTGGGTCAATAGCTCAAGAAGGATAAAGCTAGAGAACAGCCAAACAGCTATAATCATAAGGCTAGCAATGGCAGCCTACCTATTTCTCCCAGAACATGCTTTCTTCACTACCTTGACATATAAAAAGTCTTCAGCTAGATAGAGATCTACTTGCAGCCCCTAGGGCTGGAGAAAAGGAAGATTGCCAACATGGTCTACAAGGTAGACCAGGAAGTCCACCATAACACAGCTGTTTTATCAGTTGTGCATAGTCTCGATGCCAAATAAAATCAACATCATGAAATACTCAGGGGCAGATTTTTTTTACACCAGAACATAGAACAGGTTACAAAGCAATGTAGATGATACGATTAGGATTTCTTTTTTATGTAAGGTCTCTTTAAAATGCATGTCAACCCTAACAATGAACTTCTCTTATTTGTTCCCTTATTTGTATTTGGAAACTGCAGTATTCGGATAAGGTATGCCGCCGGGTCCCCTCCTCTCTCCTGATACTGTCGGGCGTTTGGTCCATGACCGAGCACCCGACTTTTCAGAGAGGGGTAACACCAACATGACTGAGAGTCATTTGGGTGTCACCCCTCCCTCCAATGATGTCACCCGGGTGCGGGCCGCACCCCCCGCACTCCCCTTGTGACGCCACTGCGTACACTTTAAGGCTATTGCTCTCTGCATTGGGTGATTACAGCTGAACTAAGGCCACAGTACATAAATACCCAGCTGAAACGTAAATGTAAACGATTAAAACTGCCAAAATATTTGTGATTCTATTCAACTGCCTTAGTGATTCACATACTCCTGTTATCTTATCACACTTTTCCATGACCGAGCACCCGACTTTTCAGAGAGGGGTAACACCAACATGACTGTGAGTCATTTGGGTGTCACCCCTCCCTCCAATGATGTCACCCGGGTGCGGGCCGCACCCCCCGCACTCCCCTTGTGACGCCACTGCATACACTTTAAGGCTATTGCTCTCTGCATTGGGTGATTACAGCTGAACTAAGGCCACAGTACATAAATACCCAGCTGAAACGTAAATGTAAACGATTAAAACTGCCAAAATATTTGTGATTCTATTCAACTGCCTTAGTGATTCACATACTCCTGTTATCTTATCACACTTTCACTATTACATTTAAGTAACACATCTGTAAACCATCCTGCTGTCTGTAATTAAGAGGCAGATGCTCAGTGATGAGGTCATCCTGGTGCTTTCACTCCTGTAAGCATGTTAAGTGTTAGAAAGAACGAACAAATCTTTCTAATATCAGTCATTTGAAAAAATACTAAAAAGAACCAGTCCAAAGGACATTTGTATTAACCTGAGCACTCTTGCATTGCTATAATAGCACAGCATTGCCTCTCTGGGCTTTATGCATTTTTATGTACTTGTATTTACTCCCTGTCAAGGCAGAAATGTAAGGTATAAGTGTCATGCAGAATAGAAGGCCATCCTCTTTTCTGCCTGAGCGCAGTGCTAAAAACCCTCAAACATTGCCATGGAACACATACACTGCCAGGATTACTTGAAAGAAAACTAAAGGCCTTTATTCATGAACAGGTTGACCCTCCTCCAGAAGTCTAGAGAGTGTGACAATTATCTGACAAGGGATCAGGCATTAGAAAGGTCAGTCTCCTTTGGTGTCCTTACAGCCTGCCGCTGGGTTGATACGTTTGCTGTGGCAAGGAGAAAATACAAACAAAAAACAGAACACATGGCTATCCCTGGCTGCACTATTCTAACAATTATAATTAAAGATTTAGAAAAAAAGATTTAGAAAACAAAAAAGCAAGCACCCCCAAAAGAAGATTACTAAATAGGATGATGTAATGACATAATGGCCTGTGGGTAGGAGTGCAGAGCACCACAGGAGCAGGCATTCACTACACCCAGAAGTCTGCCAGATGCTGAAGATCCTCTGCAAGGGAGTAACCATTGCAGTCACCACCAGTCAGACTGGTAAGCATTGCTAATCTTTTTTAAACTTTTTTTCAGATGACAGTCGCTTTAAATGTCACTGAAAAATACCAAAACAAAATTAAGGCTGTAAAATATTTTTGAGACAACTTAAATATTACACAAGGGAAAGGAAGTTTTTATGCTGCATTCCCAGAGGTAGGCATTGTCAGCAGAAGGTTAGGCAGAAATGCTTTTCATGTATTTCAATATTGTTGAAAGGAGTGTGATTTCTGGAGAGTTTAATGGCTTTTAAACCATTATTTTGCTGCCTGTCACTTTGTGCAATGCAAAATATTTGCCTCTACTTCCTTCCTTCCCCTATTGTCCTAAATATATCAAGACGCTGCCAGGATACTAACAGCTTCTTTTTGCTATGACATTTCCTTCAAAACTATCCATGAACTATCACAGATCCAAACATAAATCAAGCAGTACTAAGTCACACACTCGTACCACTGACTTCTAATTTTATGAACATTCTATACTGAAGGCCATGGCTCTGAAAAGGTTTTGGTACCCTCACATTTGGGATTCACTAGTTTTCAGGCCTAAAAATACATACAAGAGTTAGGAGTAATAAAGCAATCATGATCTCAACTACGGCAACAGGGTCTCTTGCCAGTAAACCTGAAATGAGAGAAACATGAAGGTTGCCTCTACCCCTTACCCCATTAATATTTTGCTGCACCTTCAGTGTAGTTTCCATCAATACATGCCGTCAGTAGGGATACATGGCAATATGTGGTAATGGTAAAACGTGTGTAAAATGTATTCATAAAACACAGATGTGAAAGTAGCATTAGTGTCCCTCATCAGAGGCAAAAAATGAAGATGTCAGTCTTCATTTCCACCGTAGACATTTAGACCCTTGATGTCTAATTTTATTTCCACACAAGTGCCTTGTTGGTGTGGGGGAGGAGGGAGACCCATGTGGCTTACAGGGAGTGGAGTGACAATCATCCTTCTGGAAGTGGTCAGAGGATTAATTGCTCACTGTCTGGTCAACTTAGCCATAAGCCTCTCTTAGAGGACCAATGAAAACCACATAAAGGGGGCATTAGCTGTCACATTGAGACCAAAAGGAAGATTAAACAAATAAAATAAGAAAACAATATACATAAATGCACACACTGCACCCATAATACACAAAACACACAAATATGCATACCTAGACCCAATGACTTTGTGAGAACCCCTAGTTTACTTGTGCACAGTATCCCAGTACTCATCTGCAGTTAAGAGTTAATTCAGTGCTATACTTTTAGCTTAATGATAGATAGATAGATAGATAGATAGATAGATAGATAGATAGATAGATAGATAGATAGATAGATAGATAGATAGATAGATAGATAGATAGATAGATAGATAATCTATCTACCGTATATATATATAAGATAATCTATCTACCGTATATATATATATATATAAAACACAAAAAACAAAGGTTTGGATGACTTAAGTGTACATTGCATACCTTTGATTTTCATAATTTTACAAACACACACTTCAGCTTACATTTCATGTATTAACAGTATGAGGTTTCATCTTTTAAATTTAGTAAGGCATTTATTATTTATATTGTGTTTGCATGCTATTATAACATGTTATTTATATGTGTATTTGTAGGAGTATTGAGGGATGTGATAACATATGGCTGATTTACTAACGATGAAAAAAAATTGTAGCTGTGTTCACTTTGAATATCCAGTCATATACAGATAAAGTTAAGAAACACAAATTTGCTTTAGATAAATTGAAGGAAATCTTTACTCAATTTACTGAGTGAAAACTTTTAACTCCTCTAGTAAACCAGCCTCAATGTTTCAACTCTATAGTATCTCTATCTCCTGAGAATATATACTGTAGTTTTGGGGCCTGAATTTTTATGTTTGTGTTGCAAAAGTAAAAAACAAACTCTTGCTTCCATACTCACTTTGTCTCCGTCTCCAATGCTGTCGCCCCGCAGAAACTATGCACCGATACTAGTCCCATTTTTCTAGTTGAATCATGGGCAGCAATCTGTATTATTAAAGCTTGACCACCGCTGTCACAGGGAAAAGAGGACGAAGAGGGCTCGAGCTTATCATGTGACCATCCACAAGATTTCCTCGATTTAAAGTCTACTTTTTAAACCATGTTTCATTTTACACCCAATGTTAGGCTATAATGGGTATAACATGAAGCATGGTCACATAAAAAAAAAAAAAAAAATCGCTAAAACTCCCCCCCCCTTGCCTAAATCACTGGGTGTTTCTGCCTTCAGCATATTGTAATTATTTAAATTTACCATGGCTGTGCATGCCTCTGTCTGTACAGCTGCGTCATCAATGCCTGGGATCACTCAGCAAGTTACTACAAGTCCCATCTGCCACCACTGCAGTGAGACTATGCAGAGCATGCCGGGGATCTCTGTTCCCTGTCCAAGCTGTCTGTCAGTCTCACTTCTTCAGTCCCATTAAAGTACGTCTGTACCTCCGTATGGACCTGAGGCTGGGAGAACACATAACAGGAGCCTGTGCATTGCACTTGTGGCACACTGATCATTGGTACAATGCTTTGTAAGCTACATTGAAAATAGCAGTAAATGTACATTGATCATGAGATCAATGTTGCTGCACTTACTACTTTTTTTTTTTTTTTTACAAATGTGGGCTAAGCCTTTAAGGTATGTATAAGGGGTACCTTTAAAAATGTGAGGTGGGGGGGGGTTAAAAAAAAACTGGAGATCTGTTTTAAATCTTGCTTAGCCAACCAGGATAGCGACTACGGGATACTGGCAGAAAATATATATATAAAGCAGTATGCATTATTCATTTCTTTATATCTACAATAAAGTACACACCAAGCACCCAAATATGTCTGTAAGTTGAAAAATTGTTAGCTTTATACCGTAGTGTATGCTGTACAACTGAGGTTTACAGCTATGACTAATAGCTAACGTTAAACAAGAGATAGCCTTTTGTGGGAAATATTCCATTTGACCCTATTTTTCCAAGCATTTGTTAAAAAGGAGGTGCAAAATGACCCCGTTTAACATTTTCAGGGATGCAAAGCCATTACACTAGGTAAATGTTCGGAAAACATATAATTTAGCAGGCAGCATTCGTCAGAGTTCGTGCTCTTTCCTGGCACGCATTTAAGGATCCCGAGCCTGTGACATTTCAATGCAAAGCAGGCTGCCTGGGAAGTAGACTAACGCTAATCAATAGATCTGACTCAGTGAAAAACCCTTACACTGATAAAAGAAGGCATCAAACATGAAGACACATCATTACCACTTCTTGCAGCTGTCTATCATTTAAACAGAGGTGCAAAGCCCCATCCTTAAATATCACTTTTTAGTCTGCTTCCTCTGAAATACTGTTTCAAAAGTGGTCTCTTTGTGCCAGCAACGGCTATTTAACTAAAAGGGGTTGGGTCCCGTTTTCATTTTTTTATTGTACAAAAACGCTGCTATTAGTTTTCAAGTACTTTCACAATGAGATATTCAGACACTACTTTAAAGTCAGACAGTTCAGAAGCTGCAGCAAGAGAAAAAATTGCAGCTTTACAAACCAAGTAAGCTTTCAAAAGTGCTTCCTTTCTAGTACAGTACTAATGCTTAGAGCTATACAGTATATATTAGAATGACTTGCAAGCTACATATATGTGTACCTTCTTCATTATATTGGAATGATACCTGCAAAAAAAATTATTCTTGAATTTAATAAAATAGAGCCATTCTGATATTCTGTTGCCTATAACATCTCTGCAGTATTCAACATTCTTGGGCATAATTATAAAAGCTGGGCAAATCCAAGTGCATTCAGACACAACAATTACAATGAATGTTACAGTGGGTGAATGTGCTTTAAAAGGCAAATGGGTACTAACGCAAACAAGCATTAAATGTTTGTATCATATACAAACATTTAATGCTGTTGATATGTATCATATCAACAGAGAACAAGTTAAATACTCACCTCTCTTGCTGCCTATACCACCAATCTCTGCAGTAGCTACTAGAGATTGCCAGATTTAACATCTTTAAAAACCACTTCCAGGAGTGTCGAGCCCTGCTGTGCTCCATGGTTCCTCCCACTGATCCCAATGTTGCTACAGGAGAGTATTAAAGTAGTGTCAGCGGATCAAACCACAGAGCGGTCTGAGGCACCAGGAATCCAACACTTCTGAGTTGTTGGTTTCTGATCCTTTCCTTAGTACTGTAGAGCTCGGCAGTGTGGGAAGCAGGAAACATGAGTATATAAAGGGAGTTTTTTTGCAGTGAACCCCATATTTAAGGTTTTAGTGATAGAGTTGCTTTAACTTTAATGTTTAGTCAAAAAAATTGGTCTAGAGATTTTCCAAAGTGTCCTTACTAGATCTAGAGAACAGCATTATATAGGCCAATTATCATCAGGAATGATTTTAGAGCATCAAATAAACTGACTAAATGTGGACCAATCAAGTCAGAAATGTTATAATAAAGAACAAAAACAGCCACCAGAGCCAGTGTACATTGAGAATTTCATAGCTGATTAGGGAGAGCAGAGTGCAGTAATAAAATGATGTTAGACAGAAAGAAAAGGTAAAATGATATTTCTGTTTAAATGTAGAGACAAAAAGGGAAAATAGCATATGTTACTCTGACTAAAAAGCAAGGATTGAAGTATTATAAGAGTGGTTATGCTTAGTGCAGGTAATGAGAAATTATCAAATCCAGCTCTAGAGAATAAAAAAAAGGAAACAGACAGCAGAAGGTAACACACATTTTCATATACAATACTTGCAACAAAATATGTAGTTATTAGAATACCAGTGTTTTACACATAAAAAGGATCTTTATTTCCAGTCATGTAATTGTCATTTTCAAATCTCATTGGACTCATTGGCTGAATATAATTGTAAAATACAGATCTTATACTGGTGTTTTAGCTTTGTGTATTGAACCTAATGTGTTGTGTTCACGAGTATGGTGTCCCATGTCCTCTCCATTCCAAGTTCCCAATCCCAAGATTGGGTTTAAAAGGCTGCATGAAAGTGGAGATACCCTGCTTATATCCATAATGGTCTGAAAGCATGGACAAAAGCTAAATAAAATATCTGCATCAGTAGCAATAACTATATCTGAGGCAACATGAGAAGAAAATACACTGCATTACATTATTAATTTCTCCATCTGAAAAATCATGTTTTCCTAACAATGCTCATCCTTTCAACAACCAATTCAAAAGGGGCTTCTACACACTAATGCATCTGTAGATTTTTTTCCATTCTCCCTAATTAGCATGTCAATATACTGGATGGGTAGACCTGTTCTGATGCAGCCAAAAGTGAGCACTGGATCATTTTCCCTTTTTTCTATAACCATTTTTAACATGACACTTTTGAGGAAAGGCCAAAAATGTGATTTATGTGTGTGTGTACGGTTGGGGTCTTTTAGATGCTGCATGTTCTCAATTGACACTCTAGACCAGTGCTTCTTAAAGTGTGGGTCGCTACCCCATATGGGGTCCCGCAAGTGAACAGGGGGGTCGCGATCTGAGTCCCCGGCCTGGACAGCCATCAGGGGTGTATGGCTGGTACTTGTTTGAGGGGCCCAGGCGGCCGAGGAGGTCTGGGCTCCAAGCCAGGTTTTTTTTTTTTCCAGTGTAATGTATAATTTGCAGTGTAGTGTAGTTTTTAAGGTCGCCCCCCCCC
>NW_017307607.1:226716-228851 GCF_000935625.1 Nanorana parkeri
GGAGAGACACCAACTTACGCTAGGGAGGGGGGAGACACCAACCGACGTTGGGGTCCCTTAAAAATTTCCTCGGCCAAAAAGGGGTCACGAGTGGAGAAAGTTTAAGAAGGCCTGCTCTAGACTATCGGGCAGCATGTGAATTAGCACAGTTTGGTGATAGTAAGTCTTCTTAAAATTCTGGGAAATGGCAATAACTTAACTCTCATCCCGTGCAGGATCATAAAACCTACTGTAAAAGCCTAGTGGCACAGAGAGATGTTGTTAGATATCAAATATCTAGCTTCATGAAAATTTTATTAATATTTAGTGCTTTTTGTGGTGCTACTGGTCCTGGTAGGCAAAATAATCAGTGTTTGGTGTCTACTCATATCAGAACAACAGTTATTACCAAGATCCATCATTTATAACTGGGCACAGTTTTGAGTTTTTAAAAGACAGTTATTATATCTGTGCTGATTAGGTAATATTCAACAACCAGCCCTTTCCATCCAACTGGATAGTCTGAGTAGGTGGCAACTCTCTTTGATCTCTAAAGGTATAAAAAGGGTGACCTCAATCAATCTTGTTTACATCTCAGGGGTCCCTTCTATGTGGAGGGTATGATCCGCATTTTCTATCCAATCCTGGAAGCTAGAGAACTAAATTTCTGAGACAAGTCCAATCTGAATATTCGTTTGACCTTTTGTGTGTGTGTTGATTGGCGAGTGTGGTAAGCTTTAAATATTTTCCAAAGCAGCATTTTAAATAATTTAAACTATTGATAAATGTGTTTTCAATATCCTGAAGATCCACAAAATGCTTCTGCACAATACATTCTGTGGATTTCCACCTCGGCTGCCGCTTCTTAATTATTACTCCCACCAATCAAAACATTTCAAGTCATCAGGGGGGCAGATCTAACCTAAGAATGTAAAGACCTGCTTCTACCAAGATGGCCACTTCCACTCACAGACATAGTCCTGAAAAACGCATGGTAAGTCAGTAACCTGGAAAGAATCGCCTATAGGCAAAACTGGTAGCTAGTCCTTTGCCCCATGCTTGCCTTTTTAGGGGCAAAGACTAAGCAGTTCATGTTTTTTTAACAGGTTCTCCAGGTGCAAAGAAAACAACAAAACATACCCCCCCTCCCAGTCCTGTTAGGAACTTTATGAGTGTTGTTAGTTGGAACACCTTTATGATCTGACAGGTTCCTTTCAAGCACAACTCTAGCCAAAACTATGTTTACTTTGTACGTTTTTTTGTTGTTGTTGTTGTTGTTGTTGTTGTTTTTGACCAAATGGGGAAAGAACCCGTCAGCTTTGCCAGCTTTTTATTACTATTTCTGTGGCCAATGGATAGATTTTCCTTATGTTCCGTGTGGTCACAAACTCAAGAGGTGAGCAAAATCCTAAGTGGAGCACAGACGTTAACAAAATATTTTTCTAAAGCAGAGCTGGAGAGAGAGGACCTCTTCATCTTGGAGAGATGATCTCACTTCCTCTTCGGTTACCAAAACAGGAAGTGATATTAAATCTCCTCAAGAAGGACAAAAGGCTATAAAAACCTGGCAGATGTGATACACCTGTCCCATTTTATCCAAAAATGACATGTTCTAGTTGCACTTATTCAGTAAAACACAGCAAGGAGCTGATCAAACAATCTGAATACAGGGCAATAAATGTAAAAAAATACACTGGAGTTAAACTTTTAGGTTTGCACTATCACTTAATATTGATTGCAGTTTGCTGCCTATTTTCCTTTTTTTTTTTTTCTTATTTGTCCTTATGGCAGGTTTACTTTAAGCCACTGACTCAGAGTTAGGTGAGGAAGAAAAAAGAAGAAGAAAAAAAAGGCACCAATAGATTTGTAAAAATCATTTTTCTGTGCAAACCACTATCATGAGGACTCTTACAGTGGGTGGCAAATGCAGATTTTCACAAGGGAACATTTTATAGTTTGCATGTCAACATCTGTAAAGCAGAAGCTAAATACAATCTTATATGAGAATCTAAAAGGTTTTAATATCCACTGTAAAAAGCATATTCTATAGCATAGCTGAATTTATGCAGCAATGCTATTACGGCTTTCAAGCTATTGAAAAGCAAAGGCCAGAAAATTGAAATTTTCTAAGCCTTACCTTTCTGAAGTTGGAATTT
>NW_017307607.1:228915-244763 GCF_000935625.1 Nanorana parkeri
CAGGGAAAACCTCAGTGCTTTGAACTTTTCTCAACTACTTTCAAAGGATGAGTGGCAAAAAAAAAAAAAGAACAGGAAACCGGGAGGAGGGTTTATAAGCAAGAGAGAGAAAAAAAAATAAGACAGAAAAGGACACATCAAGGTGAATGGGATTTCCAAACCGTTTATCCTGCAAGAAAGCACATGCTTTAATCTATCCTGAAGCAGATACAGACATATTTAGAGTGCCCTTTTGTCTACAAAATGAAACTGCTAAGTAATGTAACCCAACACTGCTGCTTTATTTTACTGGTTCAACCAGTTTCACAAGCGGAGTTCCAAACATCGCTGTTTAGATGGCTTTGCATGATATTATTTAGCCATTGGGGCTTAACCTGGAGAGAAGATTGTGTTTATATATAACATATTCTTATTCATCTACAAAGAAAGGAATTATTCATTTAATTTTACATATAGTATTGCTAAATCTTATTTCCTCCTAGTTAAAATGTTTCCCTGTAGAATATACTGAAAGATAGGTCCTGATGGCCAAGTTAAAAGAAAAGGTAATTTGGTAATTACTATGTAAAGGTAGAATACTATAGGAACATAAAACTAAGTCTGCACCATCTCCATGTGTCAGCGATGGACTCATCCCCAAATGCCGATTTGGTCAGATTCTGCCTTACACATATGACAAAACGGGAAGCTGATCTGAGTCACACAAATTCTGAAACTGGTCCTTAAACTGAGGTCAGAACAAAAAGTGCCTCTTTTGCTGTTACTTGGTCTCTTCCCATAGTGCTTGCTATGTTCCAGACGCCTGCACAATGTGAGCGCCGTTCTCTGCAGCATTGCGGGCCTGGGATGTCACATGATCAGCAGAAGAAAAAACATGTATCCTGCCAATTTTTTACATATAAATGTGTGGGGATGGGGGCAGTTAGTGGAGTGGGCTTTAAAGCAATTGTGCTTTGTCCATTCAGGGCAACAGGTTTACTTTAATTGGACCAATCAACACTGTCACACAAGGAGTCCATAGCCCTGTATAAGCCATGATTTCTATTTATGTGGGACTTTCCTTTGCTTGCGGCAGATAAATGGAGCAGCGGGGGAATTAAAGAAAAGTGAGTATAAGCTCCTGAGGGGAGAGCTTGGTTGAAGTGAACCGACTGCTTTGTCCTGCATGGAAAAGCACCAGTACACTTTGAGGAGTTATGTTTCTGGTCCACAGTACATAACCCAATATATCTGGTCCTCAGCAAAACAGACCACAGAGTCTCCAGTTTTCATGGGAAAATAGAATATCTCACAACAAAAGACAACATGTACTCACTTCCTTCTGTTAAATTGTGAATCATACCATTGTTTAATCCTAGAAACCATGTGCCTTACACGTAAATGACTATGATAAATGTGATAATGACCACTACTTTATAGCAATGGAACTGGTGCCTGTCATATACATTGTTCAGGTGCAGCAGAAGGCCAAACATACAGCTTTCCAAATTGCTGAAAATATGTAAGGTTTGTGTTTCATACACATTCACATGTTATATCAACAGTAAACATTTTCAGCATGAAGGCTTGTTCTTGTTGGTTGTGAGTTTTTGGGCTAGATCAGAAAACAATTGCATGTCCATGAGCAGCTTCAGTTTAATTTAACAGATTTTTTTGCAAGAAAAAGCAATTGGACAGCTTGATGCCATATGAGGCATGTTAGCTGTTCTGCATAGCCTAAACAGGAATGCTTCTGAAATCTGAGTCTTAGCTGGGCCAACTGACCATTCTCTAATACTAATGTTAGCTTTAGTATAATGATAACCATGGAAATCACGTGAGGAGATCTGACAACTGAAAAATCTTTCTTAAGCCCCTTTCATATGAGCGAGGTCTGGAAAACCAAATGGAACAGAGTTTTGGCGGACCTGATCATGACGGATTGGGGGTAATCTGATGTAAATGGACACATGTCTGCTTACATTAGATTACCACTTACCACTGGTCCTATCATAGGTCCAGTAAGTACAGTTTTTTCTTCCATCGCAAGGTGGAGGAAAAAACTAGACAGACACGGACATCCATTCTAAGCTGCTGAGTTGCCCATTTAAAAAGGTCCTTAGAAATAAATTTTTTCATAAAATGCAGTCTTTTTGGCTGAATGTGCATGTTTAAGCACTGAACACCCTTATTGCAAGTGAACAATAGCAATCATCAAGGATAATCATTTTCTAATGGTAGATCCTTTGTCTTAGTCATCGGTTAACCCAAGGGATGTCTACAGAAATTGTTATGCAGGTTTATGAATAGATGTTTCATACAAAAGTCTTTCAGTGGGTCAACTGGCATCTTATGTCTATGTCAAGTATTATGGTAATGATTCCACAGCAGTCCTGAAAACAACCCTCTTGCAATGAGACAGCACAATGAATACGTAACAGGAGAGTCAAGTAGTAATTATAAGTTAATGATAAACCATGCAATTAAGACTAAACATATGATAATAAAAATGCACAGGCAGAGGTTACTTTCCGTGAATGCTATGTTCCAAAGAGCCAGTAGGTCCAGAGATTGAGACAGCTGATGTTATATGCAAGTTTTAGGTTTATGCATAAAAATCAAGGTTGGCCCTGCTTGTTCATCAGTGAGGTTAGCCATCACATTATAGGACAAACTGGGAGGATCGGGGGTTAGATATTCATATATCTTTTGACATGTATAGGCAGAGGGTATGTTTAAGGGTTGAATTATAACCCTTTTGTCCAATGTATAGGAGGGCGGATGCCATTTGCCCGGTACTACTGCTACTAGATGGCAATGATGAGCATAGGAACTCAGCACAATGTAATGGCAGTAGTGCCATAACGGCATATGCCCAACTATACACTGGGTAGAAGAGTTATAAATCAACCCCTAAATGTAGCCTCTGCTTAAACAGGTTTTCATTATACAGTTAACATGGTTCAGATTTTGACAAATTTACTTTTAAACTGAACTCAGAAAAATAGCTAACTACACAGGTCAAGTACATATATTCAGCCCTTTTAACCTGCTGTTCCCAAGACTGTATAGCTCTGCCACACAGAATAGCTAGCTTGGAGACCAGACTTTCCTCTAATGCAGTTAATACAAAATAGGTCTTGTCCCTCCCCCAGCCTTTGAATGGACAGGGGAATATATGGAATGACAAGCTTATCTCCCCATTCTTCTGCTCTCTCCTTCTATCAGTATGCCAAGCACATCAGAGTGGCTCCTTTTGCTGCTTCTCCCTTTCCCAGTCTAAACAGAAGGAATGAAAGAAGCTGATACCAAGACAAATTCAGTTACTTACACTAGCTACTTTTATTAGTCCACAAAGGGGCTCATTATAATGCTTCTATGTATTATAAAGCTGGTCAAATGCTGTTTGCACAGCATTAGCACCACTAGATGGAGCTGCAGAGCAAAGGAAATTCCTATGCTCCTTGGGGCCATCTAGAGCGAAAGTTTTATACATGAGCCCCTCATTTTTTTTTTTTAAATGAACATATGCAAAACTTGGTGTTTTCTCTGCCTGGAGTTCAGCCTTAAAATCTATCCGATTAATATTTCGCTAGACATATTAACAAAATAAATATATAAATATAAGAAGGAAATATAATTCTATGCATTATTAGACATTTTACATTTTCTTACTTAGGTTGAAATATCTCTTTTTTTATGTCACAAAAGGAGTTGTTCATATTTGAAAGGCACCATCACCAAAGTATGAAAAAGTGGATTGCATTTGGATACAGGCTGCAGGTACAATTTCCCATTGAATGAGTTCTATATTTACACATATTTTTTTAATGTCTAGAAAGAAAAAAAAACAAAAAACAAATTTTTGCTCACTACCCATGGGAACCGCCAAGACCAAGTTCTATGAAGCAGGAAAAGAATGTCTGGGAAAGCTGCCAAAATGTTCTCATCATAAAATACTCTTCCCCTGGTTTTAAAAGGTTAAAGTGTAACTAATTTGAAAGGACAAAAATACCATGTATTTATTTTCTATTTCTGTCTCTTACTCTTGCCAATACCTGGTGTTTAAAAGAGCACTTTTGTATGAAGAGGCTATTTTTGTAATCAGCACTGCTACTGCTGAAATGAATAACGTGCAGACCATGCAGACTTCACTAGTTCTATACGCCTATACAGAAGCCTGTTAAAGTGTATGTCTGGACACAAAAAAAAATCAGTATATATCTGCAGCACATGCACATACCTGTTGATCTGCCAGAAATTCAGTCACCCCCTAAACTGTTTTGCCCAGACATACATTTGAAAGCTTTACACGAAGACTGGACAAATGCAGTACGGTTGATTGGTCTGTTTGACCAGTTGTTACTGCCACTTTAAATAAAATTGCCTTCCCACTAGATTTAGGGAAGGGCATTGATTATAAATGGTCTGCATACTGCAAAGTTCCTGTTATTTTTGGGGATGGAAAAAAAAAACATCTTATTTTGTATGGCCAGCACTTCTTTGAGGCTGTAATTATCACAATCCAACCAAACAGAAAGGTGGAGGTGGAGCCTACTTAAAAACCAACTGTGAACAGTATATTACATATTACAGGCCACTTATTTCATTCAGTACCAGCTAATCCAAGCTAATTTCCAGAGCAGCATTAGTGTATTTAAAAAAAAACTACAAGTAGAAAGGTTTTTATATTGCATAGTATGTCTCTTCTACAATAAATGTCTCATACTTTCATCCTGGCCAAACCTAAGATCCCATACCCAGAAGATGCCGCTAAGAAGATGTGGGCACCAGCGAGGGAGCTAGCAAACATTACATAACTGGAGGGGAGGCTAGTATAGTTCCCCATTCGACTACATTATCTTGGTTCACCCTTTGTTTGGATGCACTAGCTGATCATTTTAATAAAGAAGACACCACCTTCAAATTATAGAACCATATTTTTTCACTCTTTGACAGGTTTGGTTTTGTATACAAATGACCATGTGGTGACAGTGTCACTTTAAAGGTAAATTTTAATACCATGTTTTATGGTACAACCATATTGAAAGTGGAACATGAAACATGGTCACATCACCAGCCTCTCAACCCCATCCAGCCCCTCCCTATTATTCAATTGCGGGGTTCTTCTCCCTACAGGCTCCAGACAGTTCTTGAATCTGGTGCAGCTGTGCGTGGCTCCACCTAAACAACCACGTCATCATATTACAGATCCTGTGACAAAACCTGTGAATAGAGAAACTAAGTCCCGTCGGCAACTGTGGCTGTGGGACCTGTAATTTTAAAAGGAATTATCTCACCCCACTTGTAGTCCATTAATTTTTCCTTCCATCCATGTTACTAAATGTCCATACCACAGTGCAGACATGTATAAGATTGAGAATCTTCAGGAGCCAGAGCAGTGCACCCTCAATCCACTAATTGCAGTTACGGAGGTTTACTGGCTCCAACGCAAAAAAATTATAAATGCACATTTTTTTTTTCTAATGAATATGTGTGCATTTGTTTGTTTATTCTTTTGGTGGGCTTGGACTTTACCAATATACACCCTTTACTGTATAAGGCTATATATGACCCAGGGACAGGATTCAAATTTTAAAAAGCTGCTACCATCTTGGACTGTAGCATCTAACATGATTTGAACATATGTACAAAATTAATATATCTGCTTTAGATAATACCAGACATTGTTGCTGGCCTTTCCCAGTACCACCACCATTCTACTTAATCAATTCTATTTCTATTAGCTTAGTGCTTTCAAGCTTTTTTTTTCGGTCATCTTCCCCTGTTCCCAAAATAACTCGCCAGACAAAACTCATAAAACTCCATGCAGATATTGTTCCTTAGGGAGCAGGGAAGATGACATGGAAAAACCCAGATAGTCCGAGAGCTAAACCTCTCTTCTATACAAGGGCACTAACATAAATCAGAGTCCTAAGAAATATACGTCACAATCAGACTCTAACCTTGGACAGGACAGCCAGCTCTCAAATTTAAAGCAGAATTTTTCACAGTTTATGAAAGTTTCTACAAGAGATTCACTTCTATTAAGACTCGGCAATGCTAGAGGTTCAAAATAAAAACAAAACTAAAAAGTAACACAGATTCCTCCTGGAAATGTCAGGAGACTGCAAAATTGTTGCAATCTAAAATTTGTAACAGCTTGCTTCTGATGTCCTATATCCTTCTTTAATGATACAATTACAATCTTGAAGGTAGTCCACATCATTCCTCTTGCTATCCCATCTAACAGTACCTGTGTATAGAGGCGGTTGCAAGCTTTTTTTTGTTTCCTGCCTCAAGTCACAGCTATCTAGCAATCCCCACATAGCTGTTGTAAAAACTCTTTCTTCAGTCTTTCTTTCACTTCAGCTTCTTTGTTCACCCCTCCTTTCCCTATTGAGGGAAAAAAATCTTACATTTTCAACAAAAATAATTTTCCGACCATTAGTGAAATAAGTAATGATGTCATTGTATTCAGACTATAAAAGCCAAATTTACCTTTTTAAATCTTTTTTTAAGTCTGGGATTGCAATCAAGAGCTTCCAACAGCATCTATGTGAAAGTACTGTTAAATTGTATAGTTAGAGTAATAACATGGTTTACTTTAAAGTCTATTTCCACTTTATTTGATATGTGGTCCCAAAGTTGGGGGCAAAGTTGGGACAGACTCAGTTTCCTCTCATTAACATACAATGTATAACACAAGCCCTGAGATCTTTAACCTTTCGTTAGAACAAACAGTATTCAAATCTAGTTAATAACCGATAACGAGATCTGCCAGCACAGTATAGAGAGGGTTAATGATGGTAAACATTTACTCCCCAGCCCACTATTTAACATTACAAAGAATGGGAAGACTTTAGTTTTGGACTTTTCAAAAGAGAGCAAGAAAAAAATGTAAGCAGCCATTTTAATATTTTATATGTATTAAGTTATGCAATGTGAATAGGAACATATAACAAATCTAAAATAGCTGTTATCCCATTTGGGTTTCATAAGTGGAAATAGAGGTCCATTTATAAAAGTTCCACGCAGCACATAGCTGGTTGAATGCTGATCACACAACTCTAGCTCCCCTAGATGGTGTGGAGTATAGGAATTTCCTATTTGCTGGGGTAAAACCTTTATGAATCAACACCTAAGACTTCTACAGGCCCTTTCACAAGTTTGGGGACAGTACCATAGCTGTCTATGGGAGGCATAGTTACATGTATCCGCCAGATTCATGAAGCTGTGTAAAGTTACTGAAAGGCCTTCTTGAAGTGTGCATTTAGGGAAGGGGAGGGTGAGCTATTCTAAGACAGAATAGGGTGGCAAAAAGGCTAAGTGTACTTTGTTTTAAAGTGCACGTTTAATTTTAAAGGATTTCTAATTCTTTAAAAACATTTGTTTTCCAGGAGTACATATGTTTAGTACATAAAACAAACATCTGGACAAAATAATCAAAGCCCAAATCATGCCAGAGGATTATGGGAACACAGACATTTATTTAAAAAAATAGTGTAGGAAAATTGCCAGCAATACAATTTACAGAGGACCCTTTTCCAAGAATGAAACCTTGGCAAATACACAAGACAATGTGACTTGACTTTTTACTTTTTTTTAATTTACTTTAGCCATGTTTGTCCCCCAGTTGGAGAGCATCTAAAACATATATTTATATTAGTTAATAGAAAACAGAACAGCCAGTTTGCTCCTTTGCTGAACTTACAAGCCTTTGACATATGATCTGCTCACAAGTACAATTGAAGTTTTGCCCAGAGGAACGGTTTTCAAAGGGAAACTCTGAAGCTGAAGGTGTTTAAGAAAGATTTAAACAAAAGGATGTACATCCACTATTTACGAGTTCATCAAGCCGACAACAAGGAACTAAATCCAGGAAAGATGCAAGCAGGTCAAAAAAGAATCATGGGAGTAATCAAAGACAAAACTCTTTCTTTTAGTTTTGGATAGAGGTACACTGGCCACACACTGGTAGATTTTCGAATGGACTTTCATGCAAAAAAAAATATCTCATCAGAACATTTGATAATGCCAACAGAAACTCAAAGAATGTTGTTCGATTTGTTGTTGTCATTGATTTGACTCCATTAACTATTAGAAAGTCGAACGATCAGTCTGCAAAAACAAATTTTTTCGAACAAAATTCTACTGGTGTATGGCCAGCATAAGGAAGGGTTAAAAACCCTATCTGGTTATTTTATGTTGTGTGTCCCACTGGGAATATTTCCCTTCACTTCCTGTTGTTCACTTGACTGTTGTGTTCGGGGGATATACCAGGAAATGAGAGGAAATCTCCCATTAAGTGAAGGGAATTCCCATCTTATACAGTTGTTACAGGATTTTATGCCCCCGCTGGAAGATTTACCCTTATTTCCTGCTCTCATCATAACTCTAATACTTTGGATTTCCGCTCAGCATTTGTCTTGGTGACATTGGAGGGGTTAAACTTCCCCAGTGGGGACAGACTACAATAAAAACTTTTCAGAAAGTTCAATCCTTTTTCATCATGCACTTTCTCAAAATGATTTCAAAATCTGAGGGTCTGCCTCCATTACAAGCATGTGAGCAGTTTTAGTATCATAATGACACACGAAGCAGCATCTGCATTTCATTGGCTATGGATAAGCCATAATCTGGCCATACACAGTTCAAATTTTGAAATCCATTGGCTCTCCCATCCACGCGAACAGCAAGGATGGAGGAATCCCCGTTTCTGGCTATAGTATTCAGCAGCCACTGCTCCAATGTCTTCTGAATATCTAAAGTGTGTGTGCGTCTGATTGGATGCAGGTGCTGCTTGACCAGGAACCAACTTAAGACCACTCACAAAGAAACAGCGCTAAGGGCCAATTCACACTATATGTCTTGGGGCTGAGCTGGCCATTGTTTCCAGCACAGCTCCAACTCAAGACAAGGAAATTTGACTCGTCATGGACGGGCTCGGTTCACACCACTGTGGCACAATGAAAACGAAGTGGCATGCGCTGAAAAAAGTACCGCATGGTGTGTAGTGGGATGCAATGTGGAACTGCCACCTTGCACCCCACTATGCTCGTAGAACTGAATGAAATGTCACTTGTGGCATTTCAATAAAGTTCTACAAAAAAATAAAGTACAGTGCGATGTGCCGGGATCTGGCCCTAATACTGCTCTACCTCTGACATCAGCAGTTATGGAGAAGTCCATACACAAAGTGTGATGACATCAGCAGACCCTGTAACCTAATATTCCTAAAATAGCTGGACAAGGTCCTGCCCTCTACCACTCTCTAAGCTATTTTATTGCTCTATAAGACCCATCATACTAAAGTATAGCTAGCAGCATACTGTATCAATGTTTTATGTTACATGTAATCCATGTTAAGTAATGTGTAAGTGTAACACTTAGAGGTATTTATTGCCTTTCATAGAGATCATGATCAAGCAAGTACAAGTGTTTTACACAAATCAATTAAGCATATACAAGCATTTAACCTGGGGGCTACCCCAGCAATAAAAAAGCACTGCTATTGCAGATTTTTGGTTTGTTTAGAGATTGACTTTTAAAACCCCAGAAGGTTTTAAAAGTCAACCTTTTTTTGGCTTTACTTTTCCTTTTTTTTGCATTATTGCTGTGTTTATGTGAAGTGCACTACAGGTTGCACTGGTTGAAAAAACAATCTAGCATACATGTTGGAATTAATAAAGGATATTGTTGAGTAATAAAATGAGACACTATTTAGTCATGGTGAAATTCATTCAATAAGACTGAACATGGTCTTGGTTACACGTTTTGTTGCTTTATGTGTCTTTTGTATCGCCTTAGTGCATTGTATTTCTGAAAGCAACTGTTATGTTCCTGCATCTTGTGCAGTATCTCTTTCCACATTTGTTTGTCTAGGGGAAAAGGCAAGTCTCCAAGGCCCTGTAAGCAGACACAGGCCACTGTCTGATCTGAAGATAGGATGAATGGATTAGGAGAGAGCCAAGCCAGCTGTTGCTAGCTTTATCAGAAAACAGCACTGACAGATGGGTGCCCATTTAAAAAGCCTTCTGTTATATAAAGCAATGCCTGGTGCAGGCCTTATGTTCACCATGGCATTTACCAAACCATGGCACCACTTGTCCATTTCATAATATTATCTAGCCATTGAGCCAGGCACAAACATCCCTTTTAAGTACCGCATCTTTTTTTTTCTATTTTCATGATGATTTGCAAATCCTTCATTTAAATTACAAATCTATAAACGACCGTGTAAAAACAATAAATATTCAGCAATCTACCCTCAACACGCAGAAAAGTTGCATGCATCAGATATCAACATTTGCTTCATTTATACAGCAGCAATAAACTTAGTGGCTATTTACAACAGGGAATCCACTAGTGTACATAGGCGAGCTGTCAAGGATTCATATAGGCACAGAAGATCATAAACAAACCCATACACAGTTAATTTTCTTCAAATCAACACTGCAATTCATGAACGGAACAGATGAACGTATTTAAGTAAATAGCACAACCACATTGTTATCGCTTATTTTCAAATCATCGAGGTGTACTGCAGTTTATTAGTGTATGAAAACATTTATTTAAACAGGGAGCGCAGTTAATTTATAAAGCTTATCAAGAGCCATGTTCACAGGAGCTCTCATTCTAAAACTGAATATTAAAAAATAATTTGTTTATTTTGCAAAGTGTTTACAAACTAAGATGGGAGGAAAATACCATAAAATGCAAATTAAGAAATATTTCCATCAAATACATTTTCCATATGTAACCAAAAAAATAAATTGTACGAACTCTCAGTTCGTTGATATAAACTAGTGATGCAGCCTCAAGGATGACTACAGAACATGATCAGCACTGCAAGCCAAGGTGAGCCCAGTATTGCAAATATTCCTCAGCAACACTTACTTTTACCATTTCCTCCTTCCTGCTCTAACTTGCAGTGTACAAGGGCTCCAGGCAGGTAAGTCCGTATCCATAAAGCAGTAAGAGGTTTTGCTCGCACTATATCATGACAGCAATGTAATTTGCACACAAGTACCCAAAAAGCATGTGTTGCCAACAGGATCTCCAGCTGTTTCATTATTCATTGTGGATAGGGTAACACAAGACTTCACAAAGACCCGCCTACCTGTATCATTAGCAGCATCCCACAGCACTCCAAGTTAGCTCAGGGCTCCCTCCTTTGTTCTGTGAATAGGTCCTGAGCTTTGAATGACTGTTTGAAGCAGACAGACAAACACAAAAGTCCACACTATAATATCAGGCCAAGAACATCTTGCCAGGAGCTACCGACTAATACTTTATTTTCTCATTCTTGTCCAACATCTTTTCTCGTTTCAATAGTTTTCAACTCCTCCTTTTACAGCCGCCCCCTGCCCCCACTTCCCCACCAACTAATACACAAGGAGTGTGCAGGCTTTTTCCTTGCATGGGGAATAGGGGGAGCAGAACAATGCATAAGGCTATATGCCAGAGGTCTACATGACAAGCTGTTTGCTAACACACTCCATGCCTACCCTGTGTTGAACTTTTACTGACATTAGTTCCTTAGAACAATTCCATCATCCTGCCAAATCCAAACCTCCCAAAACTCATGCAGACAGCATGCCAAATAAACTGTCTGAAACACAATCTGCTTTATTGAAAGCTTGACACATATCACAAGTGTGTGTTGGAGAGAAAGAGATACAACCATTGCAAAAAGCCAGACATGTACTATGCTACAATTTTTTTCTTCTTCTGCTTTGCTTTTCCTAGATAGTCAGCCAATCGTGTAAAATAACGCATGCGTGTTTAGTTTTTTTTATCCAACGGTGTAAAACAATCATACGTGTCAAACAATCATTTAATATATTGAATACATTATGTTAAAGACGAAGTTCTTCTTTGGCATAAAATGGGCCATGCAGGCGTGGGGCCCCAGTAGGTTTAAATTTAATTTTTTTTTTTAAATTCACAAACTTTCAAAATATTGTTTAATGTAATTGCCACACCTGTAATCATGAATACCATGAAGCCTGGCAAAAATACTTCTATGGTGTTTTTATTCTCATGTCCTGGCTAGTTTTCAGGACATGCAAGAAGTTGGGAGCTTTCCCCCAGCTTCACAGGAGTGAGCAAGCTTCTGCGTTTAAAAGCTGCGCATGTGCAGTGTTCTCTCTTATGCCTGAATGCAGCTCAGCATTGCTGGAATAAGGGAAGAAAGAGCTCACTGCGCATTCACAGCTTTTGAACTTGGACGCAAGCTCGCTTCTGTGAAGTTGGAGTGAGCGCCCAATGTCTGCCATATCCTGGAAACAGCATGTGAGTTTTTCAGCAAGACTTCATGAGTGCCAGAAGAGGCCTAAAGGTATGGCAATTGCATTAAACAATATTTTGAAAAACTGCACTGTGGATTTTAACCTACTGGGGCCCCTTGTCTGCATGGGCCATTTTGTTGCAAAAGGTAAATCTGTTGCATCCATTTTAGGTATAGAGGTTTAAAAGGCCACAGAGGAGGACCACTAATTGGGCAGCTGCTTTGTAAGTATAGTGAATGGATGTTTATTTGTGATGCTAGTGGAGGAGATATGACAGGCCATCTGCAGATGCACTGGACAGCAGGATGCACAGTGTGTAAACCTAAACATTTAGGGCCAAGTCACACGTGCATTTTAAACAGAAATACCATCCTTTGCTAAGTAGCTAATGAGCACATTTAAAGAAACTAATACATAATATTTTAAGTTGCTTATGCAGCATGCAAAAGCTCATGTTGCATGAACATATATGGAAAAAGTGTCCTTTGTTATGTGTTCCAATGTAAGCAAAAACCTTTTGGGCCCATTCAGAGCTGTGTGTTTCAGCATCAACGCATATGTATAAGTGCAGTGCATTTTGGCATAATTTAATAGTTACCCATTGTATGAGCTAAACACAGAACCCCAGTACTAATATGCTATAGCGCCAACCATGGTATTACTGTGGAACCAATCCATATTGAGTAGACTTTTAAGAGATTAGGACTACATTAATTTGTGCTTTTCATACACGCCTTAAATTTACGAAAAAACTAATTACTCATAAAAAAAGCCAACAATGATAAATCACAGCATTGCAAGCACAGAGGGGTAGGAAAATTCGATTAGTGGTTCACAAATACTTTAACACCTACTGTCGTCACATTTTATGAAAAAGAAAGTATTTGCAGGCAAAATCTTCACTGCTATTTAGCATGGCCTTAATGCATCAGTGTTATGGTTCCAAACTACAAGACTTATCAAGCATAATGACTCAATGCATGCCTAAGGCAAATAGGGTTTGTATTGACACTGTCAGCTGCAATAAGTAATTTTCCCTTATATTCAGACATTTCTAAGTGGGTTTTTTTCCCCCGTTACAGAAATATGTATCTACACATGTTTAGTAAAGACTATTCATTTTTATGTAGTGCCTCAGAGGATCTAACAAAAGCAAAAGCATAGCAAATACATGCTTGGGGAATTTCTCATGTAGCATTCTTCCATTGAGACGTAAAATTTGCTTAGACCTATTGTATTATTCCTACAGCCTATATCCTTAATGGTACACTTGGAGAGATTTATCATTTATTACATTCCTATATTACAAAGGGTGTATTACATATTACACATAGCAATTTGTACAGTGTGTTTGATAACACAGCATCCAGGCAGAACACAACACAAATAAACTGTTTTATTTAAAATATGGAGAGTGACTCCAGAGAGATCAGTATTACATACAGGCTAAACGGCTCTCTAGGCTACATTTATGACACTATGGGCTTTAAATAAAAAGGTGCACTAGGGGAGACAGAGCTTTCATGAACACTTACACTCCTTAATGCAGTGGCATCACAAGAGGGGTGCGGGGGGTGGCACCCGAGTGACACCATTCTAGGGGTGACACCAAAATGACTGACACATTTTGGTGTCACCCCCTCTAATGGACCGAGAACCCGACAGTATCAGGAGGGGACCCGGAAGCATGTCTCATTCCGCCGGGCGAACATCCCCTCCTCTTTCTGCCGGTGTCCATCACTAAGATGGCCGCCGGCAGGCATCAATTAGATGACAGCACATGCGCGATGACATCATCGCGCACGCAAGTGGCGATGTCACGCGCATGCGCGATGACTTCACGGCAGGGTGTCACCTGGTCTCGGCTCTGGGTGACACTTGGCCTCAGGACGCCCCTGCCTTAATGCATACACTTAAAGCACATACTACCTGCTAATCTGCTATAAATGCACTAAGCTATTAATTTCCTATTGTGACTACACACTGGATTCTGGGGACAGAGTGGTGTCAGCCCTGCCCAGTATTGTTTTACTAAACTACCCAATCCATCCCACTGTCTTCATCTCCAAAAGAATAGACACAAACCAAGATAAGAGCAGGGAGGGCTAAGTTGACTCTGAGATAACACAAGAAGTATGCAGAGGAAACAGAGGAGCTCTGAATTTCTCACAAGATCGTAGTACTGACTTATAAAACAGATCTAGCAAAGCACTTACATTGATATATTTAGCAGTCTAGAAATGGTTAGGAATTCCTAATAAAGTCAGAAATGGCAATCATGCAGGCTTCATAATGTTCAAAGTAACCTGTATTCACATCACATAACAAACACACCACTGCCAAAATTGGTGGTGGCCACCAACACAGTAGTGGAGGGTGCATTTTCTAATGGGAAAGCCTGTTCTGATGACAACTGCCTAAGAGGGGATTGTCCTTCTTTCTGTTTCTGTGGACTTTCTGTGAGTCTACCAAACAAGAAATCAAAGTACCCGTATTTTTCGCTCCATAAGACGCACTTTTTTCCCCACAAAAGGAGGGGGAAAAAGTGCCTGCGTCTTATGGAGCGAATCCCGACGCCCGAGACATGCAGTTTCGGGCGCCGGGCGAGTAGTAGGAGCCACTGCTCGTTTAATACGAGTGATCTAACGAGATCACTCGTATTAAAGCCGAGCAGCGGCGGCGGCGATCGAGTTGAGTAGCAGGAGCCACTGCTCGTTTAATACGAGTGATCTAACGAGATCACTCGTATTAAAACCGAGCAGCGACGACGATCGAGATAACCATAGAGCAGACGAAGAATAGACGTTCTTCGCCTGCTCTGTGTCATCACTGAGACCGTGGCGCTGTAATCACAGCGCCACCTGTCTCAGCGGTCACTAACTGCAGCTTCTGTCACAGCTTCTGTCATAGAAGCTGTCACAGAAGCTACAGTCTCGAGTGCTCCATAAGACCCCGTTCACATTGAGCGATTTATCGCGTGGTAATTCCCGCGATATCGCGGCAAATTACCGCGCGATATCGCGCTCCAATGCAATCCAATGGGGCAAAGGGTCCTGCTGTCGCGGGTCGTGTGTCGCTACAGCAGGACCCTTTTTGGAGCAGATTTAGCAGCGATTCAAGCTTGCTCAATGCAAGCTTGAACGCGACATCGCGCGGCAAATCTCGCGATGTCGCGCAAATATGCAAATCGCGCGACAAACGCGCGATTTGCATATCGCGCAGTGGGAACGGGGCCTGAGGCGCGCCGGACCTCCCTGCGTCCTATGGTCCGGTGCGTCTTATGGACCGCAAAATACGGTAATTTTCTGGATTGGGGAAAAAAAATGAAAACAAACAAGGGGGTCTTAACCATTCCATACTCTAATACTAAAAAAAACCCAGCCTTGGCTAGAGATGCACTATGGCATTCCTACAGAATGGGGGCCACCAACTGTCCAACAGAGTAAGGCTTATCTATAGAAAAGAATAAGGCTCCAGCCACTTTTACCTTGCAAAAGCTGTGCAGTGTATTTGTTTTACACATAAACATACATACACCATGCAACCTAGGAATCGTCAAAAGTAAAGCCTTGTTAT
>NW_017307607.1:244784-249438 GCF_000935625.1 Nanorana parkeri
CTTCCGCACCCCCACCCACACCCCCCAATAAAATGTGAAAACATATGAGGGTGTCACCTGGTGGGTGACGGCAGACATACTTGTGGATTTCCCGCTTGCTCTTCCCGCATGTATTTTGCAGTTACCCTTGATTTCAATGCTCTCTACTTATGTTTCTTGAGCTTTATACTCTACTGCTATGTACATTTAATTGTGCTCATTGCCTTCTCTATTTTCTTATCCGCATTCTCCTTCATGACATTATTGTTTTATATGACTGATTTTTGTGTTGCCCCCGTGGCACCTTGTTGTGTATAAATAAAACATTTTTTTAAAATGTAAATCCTTGAATTCTTGTATTTTTTTCATGGTCCCCTTTAAAAAAACCAAAACACATAAATAAATGATAAAACCAAAAGCTCCAATATGTTAGAATTCACTCACTTGTGTTGCACAGCCTGCTAACATGACTATGTAGATCAGCAAACACCAAGTGTTAAAACTTGTATAGCTATGAAATGGATCTGATGACTACAAGACAAAGCCTTACTCTCAGTATTCATTAATGACTCACGATTACTGGAAATGCAGGTAGTGAGCTCAGTGATGAGGGACTAAAGCCTGCCAGGTGACACTAAGATCTGAGCTTACCCTCTTCCTTTACAGCAGGCTGTAAACATGACATCACTCCCATATGGCAGGCATGCCCCCAACTACTGATCTGCTTGGTACAGAACATGCAAACTTCAGAGTGTAAAATATAAACAAATTAAACAAATACATTTGTATTTCTATATAAATGTGTTGTCATGTGTGTTTCCAGTTTAAATGCACAGCACAAAGGACTTCTATACAGTGAAAGCTTTGCCAATGATCACATTGATTGACTCTATGGACTTAAAGGGAATGGAAGGTGGGTTTTTACACATTTTCTTTACCTATCATAACCTAAAAAAATAAAATGTTAAAAATAGGTTGTTTTTTTTAATTCAGATATGAAATATTTTCTTAATATTATACACCTTCTATTCAGCCAGCAAGCGGAGCTCTAGTTTCCTTTTGACATGTGAAGCATTGTATTATTCCCAGCTATGCTTGAAAGAAGCTGTGTCTGCACTTAACAAGCCATCAGAGCAGTGTCATGAAGTACTGTATTATTCTGACCTATGCGCCTGCCATGTGTTCCAGGCTTACCTGTCCCTCCAGGGTGCACAGAACCTCTATGGTGGGTGTCAGGATGGAGAACAACAGGAGATGAAAAAAAACATCAGTTGGTCTTAACCGTGAAGTAAAAACCCAGAAGCACTCAGTCCAACAGACCCATGGTGTCTCATTAAAGAGAACCTCCCACCTGCCCAATGCTATCACATAGTGGTCTTATCAGCAAACTTGTAACAGCAATAGAGTTAAAAAAAATAAAAGTTCAATAATATAAAATTGAAAAACACCCAAAAAAAAGCTTAATGCGGCCCGTATGCAAACACACACATCGATTGTGTAAGTAATCGAATGGAGATTGTGACACACACATTAGGTGTCACCACACACGCAAGAGAGACAGCGATAATTTTAGGGCCATCAATAAAGGTTAACTCTAAATTGATGAGCTGTAAAGTCTTTTTGTTTATGGACAATTTTGGGTACTGTAGTTTTTCGCCACTTTGTAGAAGTATGCAATTTTGAAGCATGACATATTTGGTGTCTATTAATTTAACACAACCTCATCTTTTATATTTCACCAATCAATTAGGGGTTATATTGCATCTGTATACTAAAATAATTCAAATGTATTCTATGCTGAAAATATAGATTTGACTATTAGTAGCACAAATATTGTGCGACAATTAAAAAAAAATTGCAACTACCATCATTTTATTTTACAGATTCTGTACTTTCAGAACATTCTGTTGTTTAAAGTGCATTTTCATGTACAAAATGTGCATTTTAATGTGTGCAAAATGAAAAAGAAAGGCTCTGGCCAAAGGGTTAACCACTAAAGAGCAAGTGAGCATTTTAAAAAGCTCTGAGATGGGAAACTGGTCTGAGCGGCTGCAGAATTCCTAGGTGAGTGTTAATACCAAAACTAGGAAACTGTCAGTGAGAGCCAAGGTCCAGCACTAAATTCAGAAACTAAAGTGATCATCCTCTGGGCTTCTGATACGGCTCCAGAGTGTCCTACAAAAACCACATTGTGGTTACATGGGTAATCTCTGTGATGTCAGTAGGGATCCAGCACTGGGCCATCTCCAGAGAGCAGAGAACTATTGCTTACTAATAAAAGGAAACAGTAGATCACTATTGTATTATTTGTTGCTGCAAAGGTCTCCCATAAATAAAATAATCATAAATATTTAATAAGGAAAATAAATTAAAAAATTCCACCCCCCCCCACCCCCATTTACCACCAAATCCCAAAGAATACATTAAAGAAGAACTCCGGGGAAAAATAAATTCTCAACCCTAGTGGGGCTACCCCCGCACTGCAAGATTTAAGTGTTCGTTTTGTCTAGGAAGCTAAAATAACATGATATATTCACCTGAACTGCAATCACGGCTGGCTCTTAGACCCTTAGTCTCGCTCCTCCTTTCCAGAGATCCAAGGTCCTGTGAGTCATCACATCCAGTATATTGGACTTGAGGAAGCCAAGGGCCATACCATGGAGCAGAGGACGAGACAGGCTGCGGACACCGGTCTAGGAGCCAGCCGGAATCGCGGTTCGGGTGAGCATATTTATGTTATTTTAGCTCCCTAGGAAAAACAAGCACTTAACCCTTGCAGTGCAGGAGTAGCCCTACTGCAAGGGATAACCCTTGCAGTGCAGGAGTAGCCCTACTGCAAGGGTTAAGATTTACTGTGCCCGGAATTCTTGGTTAAATTATGTTTATGTTTACTTCACCAACATCACAACAGCCATTTAAAACCGTTCAATGTCAGAATATTTAAAGTCTCAAACCTGTGAAAATTCCTATCGACAGTCCAATTCATCTTATAGTATTTCTACAGTAAGGGGGATATTTATAAAGCAGTAGATCTGACATTTACTAAATATTCAATGCAAGTGAATATTCCAGGTACATGTGTTTTAAATTATAGTGCTGGCTTCTCCACCAGATGTTTGGTGAAAGTCACATTCACTGCTTTTATAAATATGTTCCAGGTGAATTACATAGATGTTTTTTTTCCCCCCTGTATATATCTCAATGTAATGTCATAAGGGAAAATGGTGCCCTTAGGCTGAATTACTCTTTGTTTTTTGTAGAAATCAATTTTCTGTGTGTCAGAAGGCTTTGCTGATTATATGTTAGGGTCAATATCTGGGCCTGCACTATTTACACAAATGCTGCATTGAGAAAACTCACTGCAATATGTAAAATGCAGAAAATACAACTTTCTTCCTCAGTTGCCAAAAAAACAGGGTATAATAGTTACCTGTCCTGGCACCCATGCCTTGTATATTTGCTCCCTTTAAGAGACAGACCAACTTCTGAGAGTGTCCGATGCCTGGTGCTCCACTGCACACTGTGGTTGCCCCCCCATCAGCAGCTACATTACTACAGGACACAGTAGGATGAGTGGAACCATTGTTCCAAGGAAGATTTTAATCTGATTGGTGACTGTAAAGAAGTGACTCCAGAACTGACAGTTTAATACATTAGGTTTCTTTGTATGTGAAAAAAAGGAAGCAGAATACAGTGGGTGTGACTGGAAAAATACATTACAAATACCTAAGCAAAAAGGTTTTCCAAGGTCACTGAGAAAAGGGGGGAAGGCAGGCTGGTACACTATGACACTTCGTGAATGAAATCCTGAAATGTAAGTGCACTTTTAGCGCACTTATGCTAAGTGACCCTTATGTTGATACTGCATCCCTGACAAGCCACATATTTTAGCTGGAAATACACTTATAGATTTTTATTGTTGTTTAGTAATGTTCGTTTGATGTTCCAACAGGTAATGGAGTCAAATTGACAATCCTTTTCTACCGCAGTGATGACAGAAACCAAAAGCAGAATGGAAATTTTTTCTCGAACAAATGAAATTCTAACAGTGAATGTTAATTCACAATTCTAATTTCTAAAACTGAATGTTCATATCAAAAAAAAAATTCGAGCAACATTTTACAATTCTCTGATGGCATTAGGAAATGTTCTTAGGAATCGGTTTTATGTTTGTACAAAAATCTACCATGGTATGGCTAGATTTACTTGTCCTGATCCATCTTCACCGTGTAGCCTGCTCGGCCAAGACGAGCGGGGTGTGGCTTTTACCCTGCGATTACGTGATTTGCATGTATGGGAGGAGCAGGATCATGAGCGAGTCTGTGTGGTGCTGAGCAAGCCACACAGTGATGACCCACATAGAAAGGACACAGGTAAGTATGTGGCTAGTCAGGGATGTTTGGGGAGGACACTAAGTATAGATACACCCAGTAAGGGTAAGTATACCAAGAGTGCATTCCATACTGTAATACTAAAAATGCCTTAATTATAGCTGCGCAATAGAATACCTATAGAATGGCAGCCACCAGCTTTCCAGTGGAGTATGGCTCACATATAGAAATAAATGAGGCCATGGCCACGTTTACCTTGCACCAGCTATGCAGTGCATTTGCTTTATACACACACACACACATTGTTTGAGATATATATATATATTACATATACATATAGTATA
>NW_017307607.1:249453-265779 GCF_000935625.1 Nanorana parkeri
TATATATATATATTTATTAAATGGCTCCTTTTCTTCTAAAAAAGCAAATGGATAAATGATAAAACCCAAGGCTCAAATATGCTTGAACTCAAAGACTTGTGTTGTACAGCCTGCTTAGATGACTGCGTAGATCAGCAAACATCAAACGTGTATAGCTATGAAATGGGTCTGATAACTACAAGACCAAGCATTTACGCTTAGCATTCATTTACTGGAAATGCTAGTGAGCTCAGTGATGAGGGACTAAAGCCTGTCAGGTGACACTAAGATCTGAGATAACCCTCTTTCTATACTTGAAGCTATAAGGGCCCAGTAACTACACCAAGGACAGACATATACTTGAAGCTCTAGGAAAGTAAGCTATATACATTTCAAGGCTCATGTTTTGACTGGTGTGTACCTAAATATCTAGCTCTTGTTTTCTTTTTTTTTTACTGCATTTCACAATCAGAAATTCAATAAGAAATCAAAGAAAATGATCCAGCACTTTTGGGGACAGGGACTGATGTGAAGGATTTATAAGATGCTGTGGAATTTTGGGATGTAAAAATGTCTAAAATAAAATAAGCAATCTTGGTAGAGAACAAAGGAAAAACTAAGCTACAGCGTAAAGACAGACCTGCATTTTTGTAACCATTACAGATAACAGGACCTCTTCAAATTCTATTGTGTGTTGCCTTTAAAATAATAGAATTATACTATACTTAAAGGGTAGAATCCAAAAAAAAAAACAATTGCAAAATAGTGCAGCAATACAACAAGGGAAACATGATTTGGTACAAGCAACAGTTACATATTCCCATGAAAAATAATTATGCTTTTCAAATGCAAGCCCAGTCTTCCATAAATACAAAACCCGAAGACTTACACATGTCATTCCCTTTGGTGTTTATTGAAACTTATTTGACACCTCATCTAGGACGATGTGTCACTTGCATTTGCTGCTGTTTTAAAAATAGCCAAGATTGTTCTCCCTCTCCATAACTGCCTCCCACTTCAACTGAGCAATTAAAGCTTTGATTACAGCAGATTAGGTTTGATTGGCATTGTTCTTCAAGAACAGAGTTGCTTCATGTTTCTACCGTGGAAAATAATATCTACCATACACAACAACCAGATTCATCAAACTATGGCAGCAAATAATACTCATAAACTCAGTCATTGAAGTACATACAATTAGGACCTTTTAACCATGTCCCAAATTTGTATTGATACATCTTGGATTTATGTATATTTACTGTACTGTACACTACAGAATGCAGATCCTATAAACAAGGATTGCTGCTCAAACACTCATTCCCAATTTATGGAATGTTGTAGCACTAAAATGATTCCTACCGGTCTCCAGACATTTGAAAGGAGGTTCTGACCGCTGCCTCAGCAGCCACCAGAGGATTGGTACCTGCACAGCATTTTTTTTTGTTACATGAATACCTGGCAAAAAGAGAGTACAAGTTCATATTTGTTCTCTCTGTGTATGAATATATATATATATATATATATAAAAACTGGGAGGTTTCAAGGTGATTCAGGAGAAAAGATGAGATCCCTAGTCCTGGGTCCAGGCTTTAGCAGTGGCCAGCACTCGATAATTGCACAGGTGCACACAGCCATTAAGAAAAGGATGCTGGCTAGGGGAATTAGCTCCTGCTGGGAAAGAGTAACAGGCCGTGTTCAGATGTCAGTAGAATGCCCCCAGAAGTCAGAGAGCAGTCAGGCGAGCTCCTGCTGGGAAAGAGGAGCAGTCCGTGTTCAGGTGTCAGGAGAACGCCCCTAGAAGTCAGAGAGGAGTCAGGTGGTGAGTGTGCTGGAGGCACACTAAGACAGCCAGGGAGGCTGGGAGAGAACTGGTGAGGCTAGGAGAGCCGTGAGCCTGAGGGGCCACTAGTACAAGTGTGGGACAGCACTTCAAAGAGGACCAGTGGGTCAGAAGTGCCAATGTTTAAAGTGGAAGCCAGGAGGCTATTCTTGTGTTGCTTTAAAGCCTTTCATGAAGATTACGCTGAACAACCCCTGCATGGGTATCCAAGATGGATATATGAACTTTGTTTTGAATAAAAGTGGGCTACCGAGCCCTTAAAGCGAAGATATTGCGAGTAGACTGTATTCTTAATCGCTCACCCTATGTGCTAATATCCCTGAACATCACAATATATAAATTTGCTTTCATCCAGACCATCCCTGCTATACAAGTACAACTGTGGTAGTGACAGCCTTTTCTGGGACAGCAGGATGTGTCTATTTTAAGCATCGCGTAGCATAATTATACTTTTAGTACACTTTTATTTTATATATCTGCCCTCGCTGCTGTTAAGCCCTCTGGGTGCCACTCAGCCTCTGTTCCAAAAGTCTGCTGGTTAAGTTCTGCTTCTTCTGTGCATGTGCAAAGGCTGTCCATGTTTGTGCTGACAAATATATGGCCTTTCCGTAAAAAATAAATGGAGATTGCAGCGTGCATGTGCGGAAAAAGCAGAGCCTGGCCGAGAGACTTTTGAAGAAGAGTCTGTAGGCTGCCTATCAGGCCACATAGAAAAGACCAAGGAGGAGTGGGGGCAAATAAGTATAAGTCTTTGGGGGTGTGAAGAGGGGGAGGGGACACCTTTATGGTACTTAAAGCACAGTTATCTTTTAATACGCTGTCCTTGCAAACGCTGCAAACTGTGAGAATTTGTAGTACGCTAATATTCCTTCATCCACACTAAGCAGTGTAGATGACCCCCCCCAACTGGGCTTTTATATTCTGACAGTTTAAAAGTTTAAAGGGATCAGAAGTTCTGACGTCATGGACTAATCTTATATTCATGGTTCAACCAGGTGCGTAACAAAAAAATATTGATTAGAGACAGCCAGGCAACTAGTATTCCTAGAAGGAGCTTAGTAATGGCAGCCATGTATTTATTTTAAAAAAGGTTTCCCCTAATTCTACTGAAGCAGGAAAGCTAATTGAAGCACACACACTAGTTTAAGAAACAATGGCTCTCCTATTCTTCAAGCCCCAATTTCTAAGGCAAACTGTTTTTGAATCTCCTATAAAATGCTGAAAAGAGAAATGCCAAAACTGAAAAGAAAAGTTACCCAAAAACCCAACCGTCTTATATACACCGTCAAAACAGCATTTTATTTCCAGTTTTTTTAAATTTGCAAATTGTCTTTTTCACAAGCACATTCTTAATTTCCCTGACATCAATTTAATTAGCCCCTCTGAAGTCTAGGCACAGACAGAAAACTGGAATTATTCATTAGGGGAAGGAATTAGAAGGATTTTAAGCTTCGGTAACCATAGAAGGCTATTAGCTACACTGGTTTCTAGATCGGTAAGAGCTGTAGTTTTTTTTTTCTTTACCCTCTGGTGTTACCAGTGGAGTCCTGAAAGGATATCCAACACCTGCCCCTTTTTGCATTTAAATAGTAAAAAAAAAAAAAAAAGAACCCCATCCATTTAACACAGTGGATTCATTTCAGGTAACATTGAATATATGGTCAGACAATAAACCATTACTAAACAGGGCAGGAATATGGGCATTCAACACAGCGACCAAAACATGTACAATTAAACGTGGATTGCACAATTAGAGTCAAATGAGGGCACGCTTTGACCTGTTATTCATTTCATAGAATAGGCTATTATAGCTGTAACTGTTATTTGTTACATGTCTGCGTAGCCATTTTAAAATACATATTAAAGGATAAGTGCACTTTAAAGCAGTGTGCACTTACCCCAACTGCCCCCTTCCCCTAACCTACTTCCCCTCTCCACAGGTGCATACTTACCTCAACCTGACTGGCACAAGTCTGCAGCTTGTTTACATCCAATGCCATAAGTATAGGACCATCTCTAATTATCTCTGGCTTTGAGACACAGCCCCATAGAAGTCTATGGGGCTGTGATTCAGAGGCGTGGCCATGACAGTGAAGACTTGGATGTAAAGCTGCAGAACTGTGGCCATCAAATCAAGGCGAGTATACATCTGTGAAAGCCCAGGGAGGGTTAGATTAGGTCAGGTGAATAATAAATGCACTTATCCTTTTACAAAAACAAGACTACACCATACAAGGTTTCTGTCCAGTTTAAAGTCCATTTTCACATTTGTAAATGATTAGCATATTTTGTGGTATTGTAGCGGTGCAGTCATGATGTATACGTTTGCAAATTTCATGATTCACATTGCAGGCTTTCTCAATTTTTTAATGAACTTTTTATTAGGCCTGTATCCTTCAAATTCACACATTTTCTCCACAGGAAGCTCAGCCTAACACTGGAGTTGGATTGTAAAGCAGGCTGTAAACAGCTGCCTCCCCTCCCTGTGATTTTGTGTAACACGATCACTAAGCACCAGCTCTGCCTTTGCACAGAATACACTGTCCTTGGGGGGTTTGGGGTGTCAGCATGAATACTAATGAATGGGGGTGGAGAGATCAGTTGTAAAATACACAGATTGCTGGTGTAGCCACCTTGCCCTAAGTGGGGGTGACTATTTAACTTTAGATTGCTAAGACTGCATTCAGTCTGGCTGGTTGTATAATCTAAACTCATTTGGTTTTCCTGAAGGATTCGGTTATTGATTGCATCTGCCTGCTGCTTGGTGTAAGCTGGCCACAGAGCTGAACAACCAGTCATGGGATACTATAGATATCACTTTCCAACCAATCATAGGAGTTTTTATGGTCAGTGGTGCATGCTGGGAGAGGACATAAATATCTGGTTCTGACCATGTGAGAGCCTCTTTCTCCTAATTCACTCTTCACATCCCACATTCTGGCTAAAGATCCATCCCTGAGGTGAAATATCAGCTCCCCCTGCACTTAGAATCCAGGGGGGTGCTACACTTGCAAAGCACAGAGGCAGCCATTTCCATGAGGATATGAAGAGGAAAGCTAACATCAAATTTAAGTTTCTGTGTTCATATAAAATACCAAAGGTGGAAATGGGCTTTAAAGAACTTTCAGAGGCTATAGTGGACTATTGTATGGTAAATGAACACTTGTATTGAAGGTATTCAGTGCCTGATCTGAACACAAACCTGAACATGACAGAAAAGGAACATTTATAGTATGATTTGACTTGGAAAAACAAATACTTAGTTTTTCCAAACTTACAGATATGTCAGAAACTGTTTTACGTTTCCTCAAAGTATATCTAAAACCAAAACTTTTTAAATATTTTTATAGGGAATATAGAGAATAGTTAAAATTATCAGGTGAAAGGTGGAAACAAGTATTTTATTACAAATAAAATGGCAATTGGTTATGATACAGAGTGGTTTAGCAAACTACATTTCATTCAGTTAGGGTTTACATATACTTTGGTAAATGGTGAATCTTACACACAATGGTAGAAAATAACAGTACATACAGTAAGTGCCCACAGTACAGCAATTACAGTGACTAATAGGTTTGTGACTATTTCAGTAACGTAGTGGTGGTAAGGTGATCAAGCGGAAATCAGTTTCATGAGTGAGGAAAAAAAACTAGGGCTGTGGAAATTAAAGATTAATTTCTCGATTAATCGTTAAACTTTTTAATCGATTAAAATTATTTTGATCACTAATGAAAACACTCACCTCTCCGCCGGCTTCCGGGAGTCCCATCGGTGATCCGGTGAGATCACGGACATTGATGTCACCGGACTCCTCCCCCCTTCCCCAAGTGGCTCCATTGGTTAACGAAGGGAAGGGGGAGGAGTCCGGTGAGGTCGATGTCCGTGACATCACCGGACTCCTCCCCCCTTCGTTAGCCGACTGAGCTACTTGGGCCAGTGAGTTTGCCCAAGAAACTTTCTGCACGAGTGCCAGCCAAGGCATTGGCCTATACACATACAGAACAGCAATTAAGTAATGAAATGAACTAGGATCACACTAATCCAGCACATTATTATTCTGAGTTGCCACACTCAAGCGGCGGCCATATTGAGTAGGGCACGTGAGATTAATAACGTGCTGGATTAGTGTGATCCTAGTTCATTGTATTACTTAATTGCTGTGCTGTATGTGTATAGGCCAATGTAGTTGGATCTGTATGTGCGTTATAATTAATCGAAATTAATCAATTAAAAATGTTTTTGATTAATCGAACACAAAAATGTTAATCATTACCAGCACTAAAAAAAAAAACCCCACAAACAGCAACATAAAACAAACGTGCACTGTAGTTGGCATGAACACACAAATTCCCATTCCCTTTTTACAGACACAGTAAAGCACTTTTATGTGTAGACCAATATTAATGTAAAAGTTTATTCATCTGTACACAGAACCATAAAAAACTAGCATGAGATACTTTCACTCTTCTGTGACAAAACCATTTTGGTCTCTTTGGCAGTGCCACGGCTGTCATGAGAGGTTATCTGACTATAAGGGGAAGGGCAGCTTCACAGAATACTAAAACTGTGCATTTAATGACTGTCACATTCAGATTTCACACAGCGCACCAAGGGTTTTCATCACCCATCATTCTGACTGAAGCGACCCTCATCCTGCTACGTGCTGTCTCAAAACTCGTCCTTTTAAAAGAAACTAGTAGACAACTGATCTCACCAGTCTGCCAGCAAACCTAAAATGACAGGCTAAAGGCAATGACAACATCTAGTACATTTGTGTAAGTCTGTGGTATCTCTTCTGACACACATGACAATTTTCAAAGGTACCTTAATATCCAAAAGAAGAAAAAAATCCTTCTTTTAAACTGTGCAGCTAGTTCACGAATTGTAGATGAAATGCCCCATCAGCTGCCAGGCTCCTCAACAGCAGGGAGGACCCAGCAGGGGATTGGACCCTGGCCCAGCTCAAGGAAAAAGTCGGTTTTAGGTGCAGTTCCTCTGTTTCAAGCAAACACATGTATTTCTTTTGAAAATCAAAGTGCCTAACCAGGAATACAATATTATGTAGCTTAAAGTAGATAGAAAATCTAATTTAGTTTGCCTTAAACAATGCTCATCATAAACAACTGCAAGTTTCCCGATGGTGACAACATGGCTGTTTAAAGGGTTAGTTGGCAGTCAAGGGTGCTCTGAATGTTTAGAAACACTGTGCAGCTTTAAAATGTATAGTATACGTCAGGGCTGGGCAAATCCCAGGAGCTAGGTAGCCAAGTTAGTTGGCAGTCAAGGGTGCTCTGAATGTTTAGAAACACTGTGCAGCTTTAAAATTTATAGTATATGTCAGGGCTGGGCAAATCCCAGGAGCTAAGTAGCCAATGCACCTAAAAAAATACAGCTGGCACCTAACTTTTAAGATTTCCTCTGGTTGTTGCCAGTGGAGCTGGCTCTTCGAAAAAGTCCTGGTGGCTCCTGGATTGAACAGACTGGCTCTTGAGTTCCATATGGATTTATCCACCCCAAGCCGTAACTTAGTTGCAAATCCTGCAGGCCCATTGAGATTTACCAATATTCTGGTTGAGAAACTACCACGGGGAATGATCAGCGCCATCCTGTCTGTGATCTAGGGTGCCCTGTGCATTGGTTGCACCCCCAGCATTGCAATTCCTGTAGGCTCACCACTTTTTACCCATAACCTGGTTGAGAAACTACTACCAGAAGCAATTAGGGGCATCCTGCCTGTGATCTAGGAAGCACCATACATTGGTTGTACCCCCCAGCATCAGTGGAATGAGTGCACTCCCACTTTCAAGACCTGCGTGGCTCAGCTGCTGCAGTGACAGAGGGGACATCACTGCAGCACCCACTTTAAAAAGGGACATACCAGTAAGGAGTGTGGTGGAAACCTCTTTGGAACTGCTCATGGGCAGGTCTTGCTAGAGGGAAAGCATTCATTCCGGTGCACCCAATGCATATCTATTTCCATCTGATATTCCAAAAATAAAAATACTTTATCCCTCATGTTAGGACAGTGGGCAGAGCAATGCAAAATATTCCTTTATGCCCCAGGCCTAACTACGCACCCAGAGCTGCTGATTTACAGCACAGATACAGTCTAAAATTAAAGAAGCATTTATTTTAACAGCTTTTATAAAGTGTAGCTGAAATATTCCCACAAGAGAAGATGTAGTATACTCGCTGCTCCGGAGGACCATTTTTCCTACAGCCCCTTGGTTACAGTGCTGTAATCTCAGTCTGTCTCTCCAGCATTTGGCACTTAATCCAACCCCTATATCACTGAAGGACTCAACAGTGATGTAGGGGTCAAAGGATGAAGCCACAATGGGGAAAACAGGCAACTGACACAAAAAATATTAAATGCAGAAAACACTGTTATAGGTTTCAGCACTGGAATGGTGGGGCAGTAGAAGACATGGGCCATCAGAGAGGTGAGTATAACAGTTCTTCTCTTGCAAAGAACTCTCATCTGCTTTTTTGGGAACTTGGAAGGGTTGCTCAAATTGTAACTAACATTCACTATATGTAAACAGATTACAAAAAAAAAACATAGGTTCCTTGGCTGCTTTTAGGGGACAGGATATAATAATTGTTGTAAATGTAAATAATTGTCAATTAAAACAGGCTAGTCACAATTACAGAGACTGCTGCGTCCCCTTACCTGAAGAGTGCCATCTTACACAGTTTGAATTACTTTTCAGTTATTGTAGATCAGTTTGTAAGAAGCTATTCATTTAAGAATCTCCTTTACTGGCATTAGGTTCTGCAGGCTCTCTCAGAAATTAATAAGCGGCGATCAAGTTTAATAACTGGTCTTAGAACAGGCAACAAAATAAAATATAAGCCAATATGTGTTACAACAAACACAGGAAATGTATAAGTTACAAATGACACCGATAAGGATGGCCTCTTTCATTGCACTTTTGTTCAGTATATCATGGAAAATCACTGATACTAGTAGCATTTCCAGACCTAAAACACAGGGCTGTTCAGAGAAAACCTATTAGTGTATAATGTATTACAAGGATAATTATTCCAGATGCAGCTAAAACAGGAAAAAAAATCATAGAATTCAGGATGAGAAAAAAAGGTTTTCCACAAACTAACCTCATCCTCCGATAAATCGATAGCTATGAGTAAGGCCAATTTGGCTGAAACGCGTTAGAGGTTTAGTTAAGACATCATCCATGACTCAGGTAATTATTCAAATATTTGTGTTGCTCTGTGAACCAAAGTGTCACACAAAATATTATCCAAATCTGTCTCCTAACATCTACACAACAATGTGTGAAAAATAAATCCCAATCTAGTTATTAAGAACTTCTATATAATATAAATGCACATGAACTATGCATGAGCAAAGGTGCATATAAACAAATGGCTATATAAAATATGATAGCAAATGTATTAATGTGACTTTGTGAGCATCCACATAGTGTTAAAGTGCAAAAGTGTTCAGTCCACATATAGTGCTTCAATCATGCAAATAACATTGGTGTATTGTTGGTGTATCCACTCATATTACACCTATCGATCTGCCTCTCACCTTATGGATAGACCTCTCAGAGAGAAGATCATAATGTTACCCCGATTGTAGCCAGGAAGGGGTTCTCATGCACTTAATCAGTCAAAGGATTGTTTCACAGACTACTCCAATGTTTAATCCCAATCAATCCAGTAGGTGTCGCTCATCCTCACCGACATTAAAACAGAATATAGATCATCGCACAGACCGTTTGATTGCCATTGATTGATCCTATCGAATATGAGTAGTTTTACAAATAAAGAGATGCTTTTATGGTAAAGTACAAGTACTACAAGTATATTTTATTACTCAGGTAAATTGATACGCAGAGGGATCCCCACTACGAAAAGAGCTGGGATTTTAGATCAGCTCCATCAGCAAATTAATGTGAAACCACATCCCAGCCTAGAAGTTATAAAGGCACTCTAAAATTATAATGGTTTCTATGAATGATTTTCAACCTGCCAACAATTAAAAACAGTGAGGTAAAAAAGTCCGGCGGTGCCATGCAGAGCTTTGTCGAAGTGGTTTTTTTTAGGTAGCCTATTCACCTTTTAGGATCACTGGATGATGAAGGTACTTTTTGCCATATTTGCAGTGTATTATAATGTTTGAAAATACATAAAGCAGAAGTAAGCAACTAACTCCTTACCAGCATAACTACATGGCTGTGATGTGGAAAAAATGAAGTACTTAACAATAGAATATGTATAATATACATGAACATTTTATTTAAATGGACTACTAATAAAATTAAAAATACCAAATTCCCCAATGTCTGTCATTAGAGATGGAAAATAAGATTTAAAGCAAACAATTCCTTAACAGAATTTCAGTCTGTCATCAAAGCTTGTGAATGTATTTAATAGCTGCCCTCTACGGTCTAATTGCATTCCTTGTGATTTGTTCTTTGATGGAAAAAAAATCTACACACCAGGAATCAACTGAAATATTCAAGATTTGTGTTTCGTATTTCCTTGTTACTACACATATTTCACAGTCTTCTGATACTTCTAAAGTTTGTATCTCCGGTCTACTCTTAAAACATTTTCAAATTAAATCGTAAAATGCACAAACAATGAAATATAGCTCTGCAATCTCAGTAACTTAGATCTTTTGTCAAACAACTAATATTTTTTTTTTAATCATAGGATTTCAAACTTTTCTTCTGTAATAACATGATCAAACGCCATTTGGCAATAAAATGCATGCAAGTCATCTGCATTGTAAACATCATAACGTTGCAGCTGTCTGTGCTACACTTTGACACAGCTATACTAGACTCCCTACTCCCTCCCTGCCGGACGAATTGACCATACTAATGAAAGAGCGTGACCTAGGAATTCATTTATTACTCATTTCCTTACAGGTTCACTGGCTCTATGGCTACATACTTTATTAAGAATCAGTAGTCTGCTCAGAAATGTATAACAAAACTGGTTGCTTGAATAAATGAGACATTCAGATTATTAGGCGTTTTGAATTTCCAAATAAGAGTTTGTAAACTTATCTCTAACTATGTGCTGTTACTGGTTCACTTATCCTGCAGCCCTCCCCTTCCTAGACCTACAGACTCATTCTGTAGCCCTTCCTTCCCAAAAGCTATAGCCTCACTTTTCCTGCAGCCCTTCCCTTGCTAAGAGCTAAGGGTTCACTTATCCTGCAGCCCTTCCCTTCTTAAGAGCTATGGGCTTACTTATCCTGTACCTCTTTCCTTGCTAAGAGCTATGGGCTCACTGATCCTGCAACCCTTCCCTTCCTGGGAGCTGTGGGCTCACTTATCCTGCATCCCTTCCCTTCCTAAGAGCTATGGGCTCACTTATCCTGCAACTCTTCCCTTCCTAAGAGCTATGGGCTCATGTATCCTGCAACTCTTCCCTTCCTAAGAGCTATGGGCTCACTTATCCTTATGCCCTTCCATTTCTAAGAGCCAGGGGCATACTTATACAGTGTATGTCTATCAATTACAAAAGTTAAAAAAAAAACAGTCACACAGAATTTTAAAAAAGAGCTTTCTTTAAATAAATGTAATAAATTGCATCATTCAACAGATCCTTCTCATAACAAAGCAAAAGCATAACCCACAGGTGTTCCATTTACCTGCTGCATACAGAAAAATGTTAAGAAGCCATAGCTAGACAAACGTTGAACCAGTACGATGGCTTGTGCTTTTGCCGCTGGCAACTGTACACATGTGACTAAAAATCTAAACACAACAGTAGCTCTGCAAAGAAAGAAAAAAAGTATTTATTGGGTTTACAAAGGTCCCAGATTACAAACATTTAGAAAACACAGCAACCAGCCTTTGGTTCATTTTTGTGGCCAGCTGCTTTCAAAATAAGTGAAGGGAAGATATATTGCATACCCACTGCAAGACAGAAGTGCACAATACTCATCTTGACAGTTAACTCCTATTTAGAAATGATTTTCCATCTTGAACAGGAGAGTACCAAGTGCTCTTTATAATCACATAAATGGCTTCGCTCTCTGTAAGTGCTCTCTCTCTTAGATCAACAAAGAGCTGTCATGAGCAGAAAGTATTACTCATTGCACTCTCGTTTTCCCTTGAACTCCAGTTCATACCTTGTCTTTACCAACCAGCTATGGAGTCTGTAGAGGGAACTGTCTCAGGTAACACATTAATCAAGTTATAGTTTCATATATCCAGCTATTATGAGGATTTCCACTGCTTACAAAAATAATTTTGTAAAATTATTTACTAATTTGTTTTGGCATTGGAAGATTCATAGGCATCTGATATGGGAGACCAAGTATTAAAGTAGCAAGTACTAATTACAAACTCAGAATTAAATAAAATTATACTATAACTATAGATTAATAGGCAATGACATGAAAATATATCTAAACCCAAGAACAAAAATGTAACATATCAAGGCTTAACAGTCTTTAGATGTGGTGGATGCATTAGTTTTCTTTTTAGGGCTATGTACATCTTCTGGGAGTATAGAAAATACCTGTTCATCCTATCAGAAATCTGGTTTCACTTTCTGTGGACTGAGCTATAATTTCTATAATGTTATCTGCTTTTTAACCTATTTTCTGTGAAGTATAATACATCTCCACACTATGTAACAAAAATGAGGAAAGGGGAAGGTGTCTGTATTCACAATTTGGAGGTAACAACGCTGATCCTCCATAGATACAGTGCAGTGAAGGAGCGTTGTCTACCTTTGTCATGACAGAAAATATGTTAAATCGGTGGAATCCAGATACTCTGCATTGAGAAATGTTATGTTGCCTTATATGCAGATACATGTGGGCCCCACTCAAGGCTTTAATCCCTCAGAAAAAACTTTATTGACTAGCAAACAAACCACAGCTCGCCTGGGCTTCCTTCTTTGGCAAGTGAAATGCATAAGAGGGAGGAGCCTAAACAGGCTGTGTTTTGATTCCTAGTCATTAAAGGTATTTATGTGGTATTGAAGCCTGCAGTGAGGCTCAAATGTGCTTGCATGCGTTATTAGGCTAGAAGGGCCAACACTCGAAATTGGGTGGAGTCAAACCATGATGAGGCACTGTTGCCGTCCGTTTTGCTCTGGAATATATATATATATATATGCACTGATACCGGTTTTCGGTATCGAGTACTGATATTTTTTCCCCGGTACTTGTGAAGTCCCATTAAGTAAGCCAGGCGGCATGTAATGACTCACCACCTGGCTTCCTGATTAACCAGGAAGCCGGGCGGCGTGTAAAGACTCGCCACCCGACTTCCCAATCAGCAGGGAAGCTGTCACCAGGTGGCGAGGGAGCATGAAGCCGGCTTTCTGGCCAATCAGAAAGACGGGGGGCATGTAATGACATGTTGCCCAGCTTCCCGATTGGCCAGCTCCATGCTCCCTATTCACAAGTCATGAGGGAGCATGGAGACGGCTTACCAGCCTAATCAGGAAGCTGGGCAGCGTGTAATGACTCACTGCCCGGCTTCCCATTATTTGGAAGCTCAAGGATCAGGCTAGGCATCAGAGCATTTGGGCGAGTACTCGTACTCGCCCAAATACTCGGCATCGGCAATATATATATAAAGCTCCTGTACTGCTCTGACCCACAAAAGACTAGTAAAAAAACAAACCTAGTACTCACAGATATGATGTATACATGACATTTCACTCTGCCTTTCCCAATGCAGAACCTGAGCAGACAATCACCAAGTCTGAGTGCTGTCACATGAGGGGGCTCAGATGGGAACCTTTCAATTGTTTCCTGCATAGCATTTTGGGGGCCTCCAGGTGGCAGATTAGGTGACGGGGAGTGACCTGTGGGTACCCTCCAGTGCCCACAAAATAGAGCATCTGTTAGAAATGTTTATAGCGGTAAAGGCACATGTAACAGTAAAAAGGCATCCTACATAAAATATAGATTTTTCACTTTTTCAATGAAAAACACAGTGTTAGCAATTTTGTAGGCTTACTTCAAAAAGTTCACAGGCCAGGATAAGGATCCTTATTTTACCACAAAAAAAAAAGTTTAATGAAAAACCACAGTCACATGGCTGAAATAAAGATCTTTATCCTTGTGTTAAAGCTTTGTGAATTGAGTCTATTGCAAGATAAAGCATAACATTTCAGGGAAGTGGTCCTTCATCAGATAACTAATTTTTTCTCTTCTTTTCTCTTCTGATTGCTGAATAAGTTAACCCTTTAAAAGCAACATAAGCCTTGTTGCCGCTTTTGGATCTGCCACTAATTTATTTTGTGTTTGTGCTTCCTGGAACCTACAGGTAAGTGCTGCATCAGTGAGCTCTGCATCAATAAAATTAACAGTACGGATGCCTCCATGCAGGTTAGATATAGTTTTAGACGTAATTGTAATATAGCGTAACAGGACATGAGCACCTTAAATTGTAAGAGGCTGTGCAACTGTGTAAAGTGCTGTGGAAATTGTCAGCGCTATAAAACAAAAATACCAATAATGAATAAAAAAAAATAAGTGAGTCTGAGTGTCTTTCCAACTTGTAGCTCAACATTATGATCTACTGACGCCAATACAATTATCATGCCGTCAGATAACAGAAGACCAAAGAAATTATTCGCAAATGCCATCTGTTGTACGAGACCCTTATTTCTGCATGTCAATACAATACAACTGCTAATAGAGCAATGTGCTCTGTGATTGTTCCACAATCTATTAGTTAATGACTAATGCTTCTATCTCTAGTTTATGCCTTTTTTTCAGCATTATATAGAATTGTGTCCTTGGCCCACCTAAGACAAAATAGCCTTTTGACAAGCCTTAGTAGGCTAGAGTAATGAGTGGACAACAGTTTCTACAGAACTATTACAAAAGCCCAGTAATTTCCATTTGAAAAAATAATGTTCTAGACTCTTGGGTAAAACTCATTAAAGACAGCATTCACATGTAAACAGTAAAAGGTTGTTCATTTATATCCTGAGGTGTGGCCAAATTGCTTAATGACATTAAAGAGACTTGCAAGTTGCTGACTTAATCCTCACTATGCAACATTGCATGTTATCGAGTGCCTGAGTCCTGCACGGCTGCAGACTATTATAGCGTTTGGAATCAAAAGATAGAGCGTAGCTCTCTTTCCTGAACAGATCTCAATATCCCTGAATGAGCCATTACAAAAGGTTGTAAATTTCAATCTTAGGGAATCTATCACAAGGCAAAATACTTCTGTGCAAAGCCACTGATGGATGTGGCTATTCTGTGACTCTTAGGCCACATACTAGCTGCCAGGTAGTCATTCTACAATGAAGCGGAGCAGGTCCATGCCATTATGTATAGTTCAGGCTCCATACGTCCCACCCCCACCCTATGCATTCCATCTTCCCACTAGTCATGGGAAGGAGGGAGTGTGGGATGAATAGGGGGTTGGTTGAGCACAGAGACTGTATTAAAAATAATGAATCATCTCAATGACATTCTCAGCTTCCCCCCTCTGCAGCATCTTGACTGCTCCAAACTGAGTGACAGGCTTGGTCCAGATAATTTCCCCCCTGTTCCAGGGCAAGAGGGGACAAGGAGCCTACTACAGCCATGAATATGGCAGTACAATGACAGCCTTAGCATTGCCTGTCACCAGCAGCTTCTCTCTTTCTGAGGTGCCCATTTTTTAAAATGTTTGTACTGGCCACATGCCCAGAGGCACCTTAGAAGCTCTGAAAATGCGTTAAAAAAGGGTACTCCATACATCAACAAAATATTACTATTACTCTAAAATGAATTCATCATATGCTGTATTAAAGCCATACAGTATATGGAGGGACATTTATCAACAGAAGATTGCGTAGCAGTAGATTCGAGTGCCAGCACCTAGGTTTTGGAATCTTTTGGTGCAAGAAGAGTGGTCTTTGGCACATAGGATCTTGCTGCAGGAGAGCTGAATATCTAAAAGAGGCACTAAAGCCCAATACAAACTTTGTGATCCTTCCTGTTTTCCACAGCATTAATTTATATTCTACATACATATTTTTAGGGCAGTCATGTGACATGCAGGATCCTCCAATCTGGGTCCCACATGCTGAAGAGAAGAGTACTCGCATAATGATTGCAAGCTGTTCTCTCAAAAATTCTCCTGTGAGCCCAGACCGACATGATCCACTATCTCATTCAACATGGAAGCACGCTGTCGCTGCAGCATTTAAGCAGCCCTAGAGCAGCAGATGGTATTTTTTTTATATTTGGGGGTGCGATTAAAAAAAAAAAGTGAAATGGGCTTTAGGACTCCATAGGGCAAGGATAGAGATGGGGTAAGGAGGGTTATTTTGTGGTTTGAAGGGTGCATAGAGGGTTAGAGTGAGGTAAGCCTTAAAGTAGGGCATCACCATGTGGCAGGAGCTCCGTGCAAAAACAAATACTGCTAGTAGCAATTCCCTGGCACTGGAAGCTAATGTACCACAAAAGTGGTTATTTGACAACCTAATAGACCTTTTGCAATGCTAGTTTTCTCAAGGTCTTGCTCAAATTATATATATATATATATCTATAT
>NW_017307607.1:265791-273672 GCF_000935625.1 Nanorana parkeri
ATATATATCTATACATATAGATATATCTATATCTATATATATAGATATATCTATATCTATATATATAGATATATATATATATACACACACACACACACACACACACAATGTTAATGGTAATTTATTTTATGTCAATTTCCTAGGCATTTGCTCTCAATAAAGCACAAAGTTAAACTGTATTTAGATTGCATTCTTTTCTTGGATTCTGCAGCACTACATGGGCACGTTCACTATCATATAAATGATCTATGGCTCATTTTCCTGCTTTGCTATATTCTTGTAACCAGCAGTCAGTGTATACACTATTCAAAACCGCCTGCTCATTCTGTGCCGAAAGGGTAAATAAAATTCAGTTTTTCATTGTAACATAAAAGAGGATGGTTGCTTACAAAGTAGGTACCTAATTGCAGACCGTAGTTGCAGACACAGAAGAAAAACAAAGATGTATATTTTGAAACATTTAATAGACGAGTATAGTTTTATAATCAATCTGGAAACAGAAAAAAAAAAAAAAAGCTTCGTGGAAGCCTGTGTTCAGATGCTAAATACCAATCTCCTGTCAGCGGAGGCCATTACCCTCCCCGCCACCATGGCAACGCTAACAGTGTGCCTCACTTCAAAGACAAAGATGTAATTTCAGCTTTGCAGCAGTCAGAGGGAGTGGTTAGACTATACTGCTTGGGCTATGTCAGCTGATGATGAATTATAAAAATACTCTAGGAAGGTTATGGGGTGGAATATACCACTTCCTTCTGGAGGGGTTTTTGGTCAGGAGCTAGACCTCTTCAGAAAAGAGCACAGGGTGTACCGTTTAATAGATCATTAAAAATCTGAATAAAGATAATTGACTTGATATATGTGGATTTCCTTTGTCAACGACAGACCACAAATACTGATTTTCAGAATGCTGGATTAACATACAAAAATGCTGCATAGTATAAATATCAGGTTTTAACTGTGTCTTTAATACACACAAGTGATATTAGAAAAATAAAGTAACCTCTACTAAAATATAGTGTGGGATCTTTGTATTTATTATTTGATTTTTAATTATTCCATTCTATATTATTGTAATTATTTTTATATACATATGATGATGTTGATCATTGTTATTATTATTGTTCAGGATTTATTCAGTGCCAACAGTCTGAGCAGATCTTTACAAAGCAAAAGGTAACAGTACAAGTACAGTTACAATACAATTTATAGGTTAGAAGGGTCCTGCTTAGGAAAGCTTACAATCTATGGAGTTTTTCCTCAATTTGACACACAGACATGCAATGCAGCCTGAACATGTACAAGGCATTGGTATGCTTTTTATTACTCTTTTCTTGTGATGGCCTTACAAGGAAAAATAAACAAAAACAATCAGCGATGTGATCAAATTGAATTTTTTTTGACACAACAAAGTCATGAATTTGGCTGAAGCCAATCAGATCTTTCAACGATATGTTTTCATGACACTACCCACCAACAGGAAGTATACTGCCACCAATCTTTTAACCCTTTTCTTTGTTTGAAGACTGAGGCAGGATGCAATTTCTTAAAGGACACCTGTACTGAAGAACTATGTAGACAGTCATTACTGATCCGTCCTCCTGAAAATGCTAGTTACCTGTCAAGCCAATCTGATGGTTTTAATCCTTTTAATGTCACTGGTACACAAGTGTGAAAATCACAAGTGAGTTTTGCCTTCACTGGCTGCATGCTTGGCACAGATCAGTGCTTTTAGACATTTTCTAATGCAGAAAGAGCCAGGCAACCAGCATTTTCACAAGGAGGTATGCAATGGCAATATTTCTTTTTATGCCAATTTCTAGTATAATGTTTGATTTGGAGATTTGCCCAGAGTTGCACTTTAATGAACCCACTAAATGACCATCACATTTTAAAGCCCAACTCCAGGTTGGAAAATTATTTTATTTTTTTAAAAGAGACTCTACATCTCTGTAAAAACAAAGAAAGGAAATGTGGCTGCTATGCTCCCCGTACTCTGGCACTGTAACCTACAGACTCAATCAAACGATGCTGCACCACTCCTCTTCCCAATCAATTGATACTTTCTGTGTTAAGGCTCCGCCCCTTGCCTTGAACTTACAGGAGGATGCTGCAGAGAGTCACCACACGTCATTGCAGGATGCTGCTCTATGCCAAGTTTAGGATCTGCCTACTCTCAGGGGAAAGAGGATCAGTGATGTCACTAGACCAAATGCACTGTGTGTATATATATATATATATACACAGATTTTTTAAGGGTGCAGGGGTAATCCAAGGGGGTTGGAGGGGGTGATCCCAAGCTTGAAGTTAGACTTTCAAAATGTTCATCCAAGTAAGCAGTTAGAAAATATTCTATTTTGAAGATATATACTTGTTTTTTATACCATAGTAATACATGTATATTATTGTGAGTGTAACAATATACAACACATACAGATACTACAAATTCATGATTATCTACATGTTAGGAAAGCAGTAAATATAGACTTCCAATGTTTTCAAAGAATTCTTTTTTTTCTACTTACGTGTCATTTTAATCAATTTGTAAACAGAATAGCCACCTACAATATGTATTGTTTTATAGTAATATTTCAAGAGGGATTTGACTTCTAACTAAATCTGAACAAGATTGCTAACAACCAAATGCTGACAGTAATACTTCTAATTTGAATGACACAGTAAGTAGTCAGCCCGACATCAATTTCTCCTCAGTGTGTGACTCATTTGTAGACAGTCCCCTAACCTTATGAACACTGCTTCTGATTAAATCACCACTGTCTAGACCAAGTATTCATTGTACTGAGCTTGTGCGCCCTGTGCCCTAGCAGTGAAGGGCTTACACACTAGCAAGTAAATTGGGGCAATCATTAGGTTAGCTAGAATGCAATGTAAAATGCTGAATTTGTTTTATTTGCAAATACAATTCTACAGCAGTGTTTCCTTTTTTTTCCATGTCCACACAAATCATTGCATCACAATTCTTTTAGGTGACTAAGACAAATTAAATTGAAAACTGCATATATATTATTGTTTTGCATTTAAAAGGTTTTGGTTATACAATAAAGTGGAACGTCACACTATCTTCCAAACCCCCCACTACCTACAGCATAATCAAAGGTGATTTTTGGAGGGGGGTGAGCAAGCACCCATTTCTACAGGTCCTTCCTCCCACTTCCTCCTTCCTTGACTAGGTGAGGATGACTTTGCTATTGGCCTGACAACCTGCCTGCAGCATCCTAGGATCACATTACAGGAGGATTGTCTGCCTGAAGCCCAAGATCTTGCATTCACGTAGTAGGGGGCCAGAAGTAAGTCATCAGGAAATTACAACTAGCACCCATAAACAAGATTGGTAGCCGGAGAGAGCAGAAGTGCAAGGAAGACCGCATTGGACTTAATTGGCCAGTAGATATTACTGTACAGTAGTGAGCAACTACTGTACAGTAATACCTTGGTTCACGAACGCTTCTGTTCCCGAACAATTCGGTTCGTAAACAGGAAGTTCAGCAAAATGTTGAAGCTCTGCATCGGGTGATGAACAGGACTGCGGCCATCTTCCCCGCCCTGACACGTGGTACTGGCTTCCTTTAGTCAAGATTGTGGTTGCAGACAGACCTGTGCACACTTGCTGTGATGCTTTTTGTGTGCTTTTTAGCACACACAGTACTGTACAGTATTATTCAATCCAGCATGGCTCCAAAGAAAGTGCAGAGCAAGCATGGTGGTAAAAAGAAAGAGCTGAGTGGTAATTAATGTACATATGGTCCATAAAAGGTTAACCCCATTTACATTGAGCACTATGGGAAAATTTGATTCTGTTCACGACCAAAATCTGTTCGCGACCACGTTCGTAGGGGTCAGAACGGATTAACCTTATTTACATTGAACCTTATGGGGAAATTTGATTTGGTTCGCGACCAGAATCGTGGAACGAATTAAGTTCATGAACCGAGGTACCACTGTATTATTAGCTGCTGACTTTAATTTTTCCCTGTGCCCAGTGAAATTCCCCTTTCATGTAAGAAAACTGGCTAGTTGAATTTGAAGTTGAACTCTACAGAAAGATATAAAAAACACAATTTAATACAGAATCCTAGAACAATGACAGCAGAAAAAGAGCACGTGGGCCACCGAGTCTATGCTTTTTCTTTTTAGCATTTTTGTCTGACAATAGAATTTTGAGTGTCCCAAACAAGATTAAATTCACTTATTGCTGATTGACACACAATCTCTGCAGGAAGTCTATTCCAAGCATCCACTACTCTTTCATTACAATGATTCTTTATAAGGTTAGTTTTGAACTGCCCTCTTCCTAGTTCATGCCCCCATGTTCTTGATTTTAGCTTTCAATTGCAAATACTGCCCTCGTGAACCCTTATTAACACGCTTAATGTATTTAAAGGTTTTGGTCATGTTACCCTTTTTCCTCTTTCCTTGAGCCTGTACAAATTCAGTTCTTCCAGTTTCTCCTGATATGGTTCTCTCAGACCATGCACCATTTTTGATGACCATTTCTGCACTCATCAGTACTTTTTACGAAGTGATGGCTACAGAACTGAACACCGTCTGTCAAGTGGAATCCGGACCTCCTTCCTCCTGCTGGTGAAACACCCCAGAATTCTATTTGCTTTCCTTGCTGCCTGGCCAAACTGTTTACTCATTTTGCAATCATCTGAACTGAGCATCTCCAAATCTTTTTCTTTTGTAGTTATGGCCAACACTGTACCCCAATATTGTACAGTGATGTATTCATTAAAATCACAAATGCATTGAAATGTAACGTATGTAAGTATCTGAACCTTGGCATTGACCTCCTGAAATGCACTGCACACATGGCCATTCCTATGGTAATCGCCTCCTGAGGCGATTGTGCTCCAGGGGAGGCCGTGCTGACAGGAAATGGTCACTTACGGGGAGGGGCAAAGTTTGCGCTGTAGGGCAGTGGCAGACACTGGACCTCGCTATCACAAGCTCTGTCAGGCATCACGCCCAGCTCACTGGCATCCTCAGCTCTAGGCAACTGGTGATGTCATCTGGTCGGGAGGCCAGGCAGAGTGCCACTGGTTGCTAAGAGCTCTTAGCAAGCTGAGATGCTGTGGCTGCCCCCCAACACCCAGCCACTCCCTTCAATGAAATGCTGCCTCATTATAGGGATGGCCTTGCCTGCACAGCAGCACTCAGACTGGGAATCAGAGCTCTATTGCGTTGCACAACATCGTCAATTAAGAGCTTATATATTCTTATTGGAGAAAACAGCGATGATCTTAAAAGCCTCATTGCGCAATCACAATCTGGGGGCAGCATGGCGACCAAGGTGCATAACTTAAGTGAATTAGAGAAAAATGAGGCCAGAAACTATGCTTTGCTGTCTTACAAGGGTATATGGATCACAACATAATAAAAAAAAAATTAGAAGTGGGAATTTTTTGTGGTTATATGATACTCAAATGAAGCCTCTTAGTGTCACCTGTACAATTTATTAAACAGATAGGCTGGTAGGCATCTTAAACACTGCAACGTAGTTATAGTTCCTTTCCTCCATGTCAAAACAGCTTGGCTGAAAAAACCTAAAACTAAAAATATGGCAGTAGTATAAAGACTTGCTACCCTCAAACCTCTTCTTAATTGGGCAGTCCAAAAAAAATAGGCCTTAGCATGAAAGTGCAGACTGTGCACACACATGATGAAACAAACACTTTGGCCTCATGACAGTCTAGCACCAGTTATAACTGATTATGGATGATGAGTCTTTATAAATAAGAGGAAAAATTATATCATACATCAACAAACATGAATTATCTTTAATTTAAAAAAAAAAGAATGTAAAATCTCTACAAATTTACACATGTTCATATATCACATCCCAGTGTTCTGCATAGCAGAAATGTAAGAAAAAAAAAAAGCATTGTAGAAGAAGAAAAATTCTATTGACATTCTATAATAATTTTCTTTGCAACCTAACATTCTTGCCACTTGTATGCATCGTCATAAAATGAAATATAACTGTTGAAAATATTCAATTTTTCACAGTCTACTTTATACCCTGTGGATTCACACCATACTTCCAACTACGACACACTCCTTTTATCTCATCAAAATTACACGATAAAGTTAACATAATGTAATCTCAGCAGTTGCTAGCAGAAGCCGAAATTGAAGCGCATATGTAGTGTTAGATAGGGTAAGGCTCGACTTTAAAGACTCTAATAGCTAATTTTCCCCTAACTCCCAAGGGAACTGATCAGACACTTCTTTGTGACCTGAAAATATTTTAGAGACAGTGACTCAAGCTTGGGCTCATCTGCAGTTCTTCCCTTTTACTGTCAGTCAAGTCTAGAAATGGTAGTAGTAGTAGTGTTTATAGAACACAACTACACTGTTCAGAAAAAAAATTCTTAACAAGCAAATGGGACAAACTATGGAATTAAAGAAATTTCCACATTATCCACCTCCATTTCTGTTTGAGAATTCCAGAGCTTAGGGTTGTAGCAATTAAATGGTAACTCAACTTTCAGCTGAATTTAGGAATAAACAGCAAATTATTCTACGGTTAAGGCCAACCATCTTTGTTGTAATCCGCTGTATGCCAGAATCTTCCACTACTTATGTGCCACATTAAAAGTTAGGTTTTCCGTGGGATGGCCGCATCAATAAAGTTCCGGCATAGTAGTGTTTTTGTTTCGGTTTCCTATCCTAGGGTAACAATGCTGCTCCTTCAAGGATATAGTAGAGTGAGTGGTTACACCCTTGGATAGGTAGTGTGTAACGGAAAAAGGGGGGGAAAAAAGGAATGCATCCTCTGCATCCCGGGACTGCAGTATATTACATTTGTGTTCCTGGGTTTAGATACATGTTAATGTCTCTATATAATCAGAAAAGAGGATTACATTACTTGTTATTGTGTTGTGTAGTGTAACTATAGCCTTTTTGACCCCCATGGCTCCAGATCTGATCCCAAAAGGGCCACATTCCATCAACAAACATTTCCAGTGTTAAAACAAGTATAGTGTACTGAGTATATTGTACTGAAATACTGTACAAATACACCATCCACTGTCAAAGGCTTCTTTCCCACTAGAAAAGTACTAGTATGCAGATTTGGTGAAATTTGATTGTACCAACATTATAGTGTATTCATGTTAGCTGCACAAGAAATCCTGTCCATTCCTTAGTTGTTGGTTTTCATACACCCATGCCATTTAATAGACAAGTCTAAACTTCCTGCAGTAATTATTATCTTTTTTTTTAAATGGGCATTTCATCAACTGCTAAGTAAAATCCCCAAGAAATATCCAGAGATGTGCACTATCGATAGCTAAATAAGAGTTGAAACACCACCAGTAAAGTATTAAAAATAGCAGGCTAAGCTCTATGAAATCTTGTGTACTGCTAATGTCAGTTCTCTAGAGCAGTCGCTTGAAATGGCTGAGGGAAGCATTCAAGAAGGCTTAGTCACTTTGTGGTGGCTTTTAGATTTTTGCCTTTATTTCAGGCTTAAACAAAGTTCAGTGGGGCATCTAACGGTCTCGGCGGCAAATTACAGTTTGCTCTAAAATAGAATGCATGCACAACATGTTCCCAAAGCTGCAGGGAGGGAACTCTATTCACTGGAAATTGAAGGCTTGGCGAGTCAATAATCTTCTTTCACACAGTAACAATTTTTTGTTAAAATTTCTTGACCCAAACAAAGGAAAACAACATTGTTCATCTAGTTTACAGTATTGTGTCAAAACACTGGAAACATGAGAAAGAAAATTACCCTACACAGTCCATTACAATAATATTTTATTCTTTCACTAAGGGATATATATAGATATATATATATAGTTATATATATATATAATGTACATACACATACATACACACGAGATATATATATATATA
>NW_017307607.1:273776-333269 GCF_000935625.1 Nanorana parkeri
TGTTCGCAGCTCCACCTGCCGAGCCCGCCAGGAAGCTGACAGGGATAATGGATTAGTACCTATGATTGGCGCTGCGGCGCTGTCAGCTTCCTGGCGGGCTCGGCATGTGGAGCTGCGAACACGCCCGAGACCATCACTACACACAAACACATATGTAAATTTAAAAAACATATTTATTTCTTCATCCCTTAGTAAAAGAATAACACAGCTGGTATGACCTTTCCTAGGGAGTTTTTACTTCCCCTCTTAACTCTATTTCTTCCAGACAGCAGCCTCATACTAGGATTATTTTCCAGTTAAAACAGCACATCTTTGCTACTGTGCAGTAAAAGTGGACTGACTACTTCCAGTAACAGAAATAGTGTATTTTGTGTCAAGTGAGGGTGGCACACACTTGCACCATCTGTATTTTAAGGAGTATAGCTTGCAAATATCTAACAAACACCTCAACATGCATACTCTCCCATTGCCCTGTACTACCTATTAGCATCAAAATTGCCATCAAGTGACCATGCGAGGTCCTCTCCTCCTCAGCTATCTCGTCATGCCTTGGGTGTATCTAGTGACTTGTAATGTCATCTGCAGAACAGGTTCAAATCTAAATGTATTTTCTTACTGCCAAGTGCCCAAATGACAGGTCTGTCTTCAGCTTGTGGAGTGGTACAAGTCAGTGGTCTGGATTGGCAAATTAGGAGTTTAGACTGTCTTGGTCTGTGAGGCCTAGAACAATGCCCTAGCAATGCACCCCTGGAGAGAGAAGTCTGCGTGTTGGTTCTGCAACAAAATTACATTGGTGTGCAATGGTTGAGGAGAACCAGCACTCCTCACCCAACAGAAATCAAAGACAGTGCAGTTCTTCCGTTTCGTTATTTTTTTTTTACAAACAAGTGACCATAACATCAGTGAATTGCTCACAAGGATACTATGATCTAACTTTTGGCAAAGGTCTTCAATAAGCAATTCTTTACTTTCAATTTCTTTACTTACAACAACAGGGTAAATATCTTCCTTTCTTAACAGGGTAACCAGTCTCTTACATGGCAATGTTGATCCAATGGGCTGTCTCTCTGAAGACTGACGACTGCCAATTTATTTAATCTAGACTGAAGCTCTTATTCTGGTCTCAGTTATTTATATATATCTAAATATTCACACATCCACAGACCTAATTTAGTTTTTAAAATTAATATAGATATAAAGATACATTGATTTTTTTCCCTGCCGATATATACGGAGAAAATTAGAGGTGGAAAGGAATCCTCTACAAATTAAAATGTTAAAAACAAAAAAACTAGCTGGAGTTATGATTAGTTACCAACGGATTATAAAATATCTTTATTAACACAAATATCCACAGACAAATGTAAACAATTGGCTACATATTAAAAAGGTTAATGACTTGTTGGGCAACACATTATCACTTATAGTACTTCAAAATTATGTACTGTCGACTTGTGTCTGTTTATGGCATCAATTGTTGTAAAAATATGTCACCGCGCAGGGTCCCCTTCATCAGGCTTTAAGCCTGGTGAAGGGGACCCTGCGTGGCCCCGAAAGCGCTTGACTCTACTTTGAGTGACCTCTTACCAATAAAAAAATGGAGATTCACTAAAACTGATGTGTTTGTCATTCTGGAGTGCTGGTGACATATCTGCAGTCATTGCGAGCAAACACTTTTGCCTATGGGAATTCCGGTAAGGTGTGCTACAGGACCTTGGACAGTTGTTTATGGCATCAATCACCTAAAAACTCAAAACCTTCACAAAAACACCACCATTAAAAGGAATTATTTAAAACAAAAAGGCGTATCCAGTTGTCTGTTGCTTGCTTTTTCAAAACGGTTATGGTCGTACAACTTGAGAGCACAGTGACCAGTGATCCTACATGGATAGCATAAGACAAAATTCATACGATGTTAATATGCAGTATATAAGTACTTAAGATATCCCTATGGATATGGTTGCTCCATGCTCAGTATGGACAATTATTCATGGAGGAATATTTAGTTGCGATTTACTGTAGATCCACTTAGTTGGATCTACTGTGGCTGACAATAACAGCACCAGTATTTATAGTAGTAGTATAACACTCAATCCTGTTGTTAGATTATCCAACACATTATAGCATAGGCTATTTGTACTCCTCAGCCTGTAGATGCAAATGTAAATAATGTCAAGACAGAAAAATTATTTGTGCATATATACTCCAAAAGAGAGATGTTTATGTGTCCCCAAGGATATACAATCCTGGAACTTTAAAGGATATCCACTAATAAAATGATAACATTCTCTCCCATGCACCTGTGTCAGCAGAAATCAACATCCACATAATATAATTGCTTGGAGATTACTAGAGCTGTAGTGTATACACAAATGCTTGCAGGAATTGCATTCCACCCATCAAACAGTCAGTGTCCCAGTAGCAATTGACACAATACAGAAATTAGTCTCAAGAAGGTCTTAAAATTATTTAAACATAAGCTGACCATATTTCCTTGAGCCAAAAACAGGACGATTTTAATATTGCGATATTCGTATGAAAAAGTAAGCGGATAACAAGTTTTATATACATGACAATATAGTAGATGTGTACAGCAAAAAGTTTTGGACAAAATGAATTATGCCATTTCGAATACAGAGGCAACGAGGCTCTGGATTTGAAAATGCACATTGAAAAAAAGTAAAATGTACGGCGGGCATATTGACCGCCGACGCGTCTATATGCACGCATGCTCGCATAGAAACAATGGACGCCGCCATCTTGGTGCACCCAAGAGGGTGGTGTGTCTTGTTATGTGACATCAGATGCAACAAGATGGCGACGCCCATACAACAAATTATTATATGCCCGAATATATAGTAATTTGCATATTCGGGTATATAGTAATTCGGCCAGTCTCATTAAGGAAACGCACAGACTCAGAACGCACTCCTAAGGGAAATGGGACAAAATAGTTTTTTTAAAAGGACCGGACGGGGGAAAAAAGAAAAAAAAAACAACACTGTCCCATTTAAAACGAAACATAAGGTCAGCCTACTTAAATAAGCACTAAAGAATAGTTACCGCAGTTCCACACATGCAATAACGTCAATATCCATATCATATGTGGTTCCTTAAAGTTTGCAAGTGCTATATTTATCTTATGTTCTGAAAAATTGTACTCCAGCCATACGATAAACAACGTCCTAGAAACTATGTAAGGGTGGATCTTACCAAAGTCACATATGCTCTTGGGTTAATGGTGTGGTCGATTGGCAGCACAAACAACTAGCAATCATTCAGAGTAGTAGTTTGAAGGAAAGCAGGACTCCATCTGTACAACCTACTCATCCCACTGATGCGTTTTACTCAATGGACTTCTTCGGAGAAGCATAAGGTTGCTACAGACAATGACACCATTTAAAACTGTGCTTGGTGTGAATGCCGATATAAAAGCCCTGGCCACATATCCTCGGGTGCAGTGTGGCAACTACAGTAACGAACTATATTGCATATCTAAATACAATATTTATATGCATTTGTCACCATAACTCAAATATAAATATTAAATCTTTACCTGAAAATTAAAACATCCATTGAGTGCATGGCAAGGGTAGGCAACCTTGGCACTCCAGCTTTTGTGGAATTACAAGTCCTATGAGGTATTGCAAGACAGCCGCAGGCATGACTTCCAGAGGCAGAAGCATGATGGGATTTGTACTTTAAGTACAGCTGTAGTGCCATGGTCCCTACTCCTGGTCTGTGCTATATGCTGGAAAATCTAACAGGATCGAGAGTGATACTACTGTATATTGGTGCTGCTGTTGTCGGCCACTATGCTCCAACTAAGTGGATTAAAATCACCACAAAACATTCCTCCAGGAATTAACATATATACTGAGCATGGATCAACTGGTCCTATAGGGATATCTGGAATACTAATATAATCCGTATTTAACATCATATAAACTTTGTCATTACCATTAGCTGTCCATGTAAGAATACATGGTATTCTGGGGAAAGTTTAAAATATACTATCCCTTTTAAACATAAATAGTACAAATGTATCCATGTCAGAAAAGCAAGCAGCAGATAACTTCATGCGCCTTTTGTTTTGCATAATTGAACATATTCTTTGTGTCATTTTTGTAAAGGTTTTTATTTTTACAAATCATATTTTCATGATTGATACTCACCATTGGCAGAGGAAAGCAGGCAATACATACTTTTGAAGACATGTGTTCGATATGTGTTCTATTTATGTACAATTCGCAGAGCCATTGGCCCTGTAAAACTTTGTTGACGTTCATTTGGCGTGAATACAGGCATAAATGTTCTTATAGTTTAGTTTTTTTATGTCGAATGTAACAATTGGCAAATACCTCATTATGGCCACTGGATGGAGTTGGAGAATAGGAGATAAGCATTTTTTTCTATACTTCTCAGTTCTACTTGGTGGCCATAATGCAATATTTTTCGAACATTACAGTCGACTTGGACATTCACAGAGATTCAGAGGGCATATCGCTCTTAGAATTGTTTATACATAGACCCCTATGAGTAATATATAATCTGTCATCAAATTTTAGTGCAGGAGTCCACATGTGAAACTTCTTTATAATCCACTAGTATCTTGAAACATCCAGGTTTTTGTTCTTTAAAACAATTTTTTTTGTCCCATCATATTTGCAATATAAAGCTTGGTATTTTCTAACTTTTTAATTAACTACTTCTGATTAACTCGGAAAAATAAAAGAATAAATAAGATAAAGAAATTTGCTCCAAAAGTTACTGTTTGCCTCTAATACTTGCAGCAACAACAATACCTTTCTGTGGGATTAACCTTCACTGCAGGGTGACAAACATGCCTATAAACTACAGCCCATGAACATTGCCGTTTCCACTGCCTTCATAAATAAGCCTAGTACACTGAAGATTTCAGAATACTAAATTAATCGATAATTTTAGCACACACTGTAAGAAAATAGTCTAAGGGAATATTTACCACAGAAACAGATGCTACAAGAGTTTTGCAAGCCAGTGCCCCATCCTTAGTAACCATTACTTTCTACCCTGCTTATTACAGTTGTTGCAATGGTAATAGCTAATGTCTTTGTTAAACAAGAACAGCTTCCAGGAGCATGTCTCAAAACACTAGGTTGGCCAAGAATCATTTGGACGTGTTATACAAGGTCATTTTGTGCATTAATCCCATATTCCATTCTTACCAAAAGGAAAGCTAAGGCAGTATATTCTACAGAAAAAAAAAAAAAAGCTTCTGGGAAGAAAGATGCACTTGATAAACAAATCTGAAGTGGAAATAAAACTTACTGGTAAGCTTGATGGCCTCTCTTGTTGTATTATATTCAAATCGTCATGGTTAGTCTTTCCAGGAGCCATTGAAGGAGGTTGAGTTCTGTTTCCGTAGCTTTCAGGAGGAACTTCCTGTACACAACAAAAAGTAAAAACATATATTACGCATGGCATCTGGATCATGCCTAGGGTAATTTCTCTCTGAGGTGGCTATTTTTACAGCCCATGCACAACAAAAACAGATACCTTGGTCAGTAACCCTACTGATGAGCATGATAATAAAAAAATGCAGTCTCAGCGTCCGTTAGCAGAACTCCTATGTGACAGGAGCAGCAGCCAGGTTTTTTGCTCAGTGAGGCTAAGCCTGCACTCTCATTAGGCTCAAAGCCACTGAGTAGGCTCTGGCACTGCCTACCTATGCGACAGGTACAGTAGCTGGACAGGAAGCTCAGTAACACTAAACCTGTGGTTTTACCAGGCTCATTGTTAGCTGCACTAAGGACTGAGAGTCCCTTGGACACTCTGGCCTTAGTGCCATCCCCCACAGTCTCATCCAGGGTGCCACTTGAGGCAGCCGCCTAAATTGCCTCATGGGAGGCACAGACCTGTTTGGCATAATTAGATTTGCTGCTTGAACAATCCCAAAGGTCACACCATGATTTGGTATTGACAGTATGTATTTTAGTGACTTCTTTAATATGTATGTAAACCATACAATGAACTTCTTTTATGTGCTCCCTTTTAAGCTGTTGAATATAACAACTGTTTTGTTTTATCCAACAACACTGCTTCTCCATAGATACAGTACAGTATGTAAGGCATGGTCACCTTGACAAGAGTTATCGGAAGGATCAACAGCTAAAAAAAAAAGTGTCAGAAAAAAATACTAATGCAGCCACCACATCTGGACTGGTAAGATGCAATATATTACATTCTTTTGGGATTTACATACCCTTTAGCAAATACCCTTTTTTGCCTTTAGGAGGGAGTAATTTGCATCTTCTATTGAAGATATCTAAGTGACAAGTAAAATCATTCAATGAGCTGCTAATGCAAACCAGTAAGACAACTTTCTCAATTTACCGTGACACTCATATAATATCTCCATTACAAGCTGAGATGGCATTTCATAGGGCCAAATGGCAGAATTGTAGCGACTTGTATATCATTCTGCTTTATGCAGCCTCCTTTAACGTATCAATACGACTTCAAGCAAGGATCAATAATTTATGTGCAGCTCTCTCTTAAATAACTCAATTCATAAGTGGTTGAAAGTGGCTATTAAAGGCTGAATCCAACCCTTCAACTGATAGCCCAATGCAATGCAATGCTCAGGTGTGTGGGCTAGGCTATTTGAGTACTTATGATAGCACAGAGAGATTTTCAATATGTTGCTAGGATATCTGTGTTAGAAACAATTGATCCGTTCATCTTTTCAGTGAGAAACGGCAAGTTTGACTGAGCATGAGTAGCTATCTCCCCACTTTTTGTTCATGTGAAGGCTTCTGTCTACCTATGGCCATAGGTCCCGGAACAGTTCATGCTTTTAAATTAGAATGGCATAGTGAAGGGCATTAGTTATGGCTGATGTAGTAGTGGTATTCAAAATAACCTGCATCCTATTGTTATATGAATACTATTACAAAAATTAAAGCAAGTATGGGACATCGGAGATTAAATATTGTTGGCTTTATTCACACCTTTGGGTGATACTAAACATCATTCAAAAGCCTGAAAAAAAAGATGACTGCATGATACTGGAGCCTTCCATCTTGCGGGGCTTCTGCAACCCTCCTCCCTCCACCTCTGCTGCTAGACAAGAGTCAAAAAGTTTAAGCCAAGCCAAGCTCAGGCATAAACACAGATGATTGTGTTGTGATTGTCAGTTGGCCAGGCAATGTGTGCATGGAAATTGCACAAAGCTTGTCAAATATTTTGCTAGTTTTCTCCTATTGTCTTAAAAACTGTAATTCTAAAAAAGTTGGGTGCCTCTTTGATATATTGCACAATGCAGAAAGTTGCATGATCAGTTTCAGATGATCATAGGATATTTTTTGCATGACTGTAAAGTAATTGTATTACAGGTAAGGGTGAAGGAGGTCAAAATACCTGATTGTGGGAATCCGTCATCAGATCCAAGTGATTTTTTCGGTCCCCTTACCAAAAATTGCACCAAAATTACCTATGTCATATCTGTACTATAAACCAGCAGTTCTGAATGTGCAGTTGACCACAGGGGTAGAAAGGAATGACTTGCATGGCAATAGCCACTATTCTAAAATGAGAAATGAACCACTCATTTTTGGGGGATTTGAAAGCGAGACCTGCAAATACCTTATATTTAAAAAAAAAAAGCCTCTACTGTGTTTCTCACTAATTTACTGGGGGAATTTTTAGTTTCTTTTTTAGTTTTCCTCACCATAACGTGTCTGGTCAACCTATCATTGAATTTCACATGAATTGATACGGCATGTGTCAGCATTACTAAATCACATTCATATCATGAAAAAACACAATTTTACGCTCCATTATACCTATTAAAATAATAACATAGAAGCTTTTTAAAAATGTTTTCTTATTCTTAGTTCTGTTATTTACATTAAAACCCTACTCTGGGTTTAGCCCCTCAGCAAATGATTACCCCGCTACCCCCATGGAGGCCCCCAGCAGTATGGTATGTTGTGGGATTTATATATTTACCTACTTCCAAAGTCTTCAGGCCGGACATATGAGGCAGGGTCCTCATTATTTTTTTTATTCTGATAGACAGTCCTCCTTGATGAAGAGAGGGGCACTGAAGTGATGACCTCAGTGTCACTCTCTGCAGCAATACACTGAGGCTGGGTTCACACCTGAGCGTTTTTTTCATGCTTGTTTTTTTTTGCGTTTTTTTGTTCAGTGAAACGCTCGTTTCATTGGCGGTATGATGTTTTTTTTTGTTTTTTTCCTTTATTTTCTCTATTTGAAAAAAATAAAAAAATTTTTAGTTTCACTTTTAAACTTCCTGCGGGCTCCACCCCCTGCAATGCGGCCGCTTGCAAGGGACGGAACCCGGAAGTCGGTTGCCGCCGAAGACACAGCGGGGAAGTTAAGACCTGTACGCAGTATTCCCGAGTGTGGCTCGGGGTTACCGCTTTGTTAACCCCGTTCCACACTCGGGAATACCAATGGAAACGCATGGCAGAAGTACAGAAGGTCCTGTACTTCTTTGGGCGTAGGGCGTTTTGCAGCTCGTTCCTACGCACTGTAAAACACCCAGGTGGGAACCATGCCCATAGGCAATCATTGGTTTTCACATGTTGGGCGTTTTACAGCATGTAGGAACACGCTGTAAAACGCCCAGGTGTGAACCAGGCCTGAGGGCAGTGCACCTGTGTCTCCTCAACCTTTTGGGTTCAAAAAAGACTAAGGACATCTTGTGGTTAAAAAAAAGGGGGAGGGGGCAACTCCATATTGATTTTTTGTTTTTAGCAGCTTGAGACTATGACAAAAAAAACCTTGAGTCAGGTTTTAGGTTGACCTCCTGCACATGTATAACAAAAAAACACTATAGTTCCTCTTTAATATTGAGAAAAACCTTTAGACCCCCAAAATACATCTACCACCCTTTAACTGATCTCTTTATACCAACAAAATATTCAGTCTATAAAACCAGTCTACATCAAGCCATCCAGAGACATAGATCAATTCGTAGGTTTTGCAACATGCCTACAATAGCAGAAAAAGCAGCATAACTAGTTTAAGTTAATACATAAAACTGCTGAGATGGTGAAAGAAGGAACAGCATCAGTCACACAACTTTTTAATAATTAAATCCGATACCTTCCATTACTTCCCTCTAGGCACTATGAGCACATGCATTTTATACAATATATTAAAAATATGACACACAATTAATTTATTTTGCCTTGATGAAGCAGATGGAATCATTCAGTTATGTCAAAGAAGAGTGGCAGGATTTCTCACTTATTGTCATTACATTAAAGGGGGAAGGGTAAAGCCATGCTGGTTCAACGATAGTAAATAAGCTGCCACCAGCTAACAGCCAGCTGGCTAATTTACATGTACCGGCATAAGCAAGCACACAGCACTCCATGGTGATATTTATTTCATCTAGTTATATATGGAAACTGCACACTATGCTATACGTTAAAGGAAATAGATGTGAAGTCAAGCAAGGGGTGCTTTAATTAATAGCAGTCTCATCTCACAGACCCAATAGCAAAAATAAATAACGAAGGTTAATCAGCACACCCACACAAGTATAAAAGCTTGAGAAATGTTTCTACTGTTCACTATTGTATGAGAATATAATTTCAAAGTGTACAGAACATATATTAGAGAAATACACTTACACAGAAAGGGTCTGTATAAAATCATAAATAGGGAGTCCATAGTAACCCCACAATGCTATGTCGGGGACCTTGCATGCTGTATGCTACTACCTGTATGCTACTTACAGTGGTGTCCCTAGCATTTTTGCTGCCTGATGCAGTGGGGGTTGGGGGGTAGACACGGCATCCTGCCAAGATCCTGGCAAACAGTGACATCACTAGTTTCCAGCAGTTTGGGGGGATGCTCTTGCATTTGTAACCAGTGATGTCACTCATTGCCAGGAGCTCAGCGGGATGCTCTGGCCAGAGTGCCAGTGAGATCCTGGCACTTCACTGGTTGCCAGGAGCTTGGCTCAATTAACTAACCTTTAGTTATATGGAAATTGAATATGTGTCTTTAAATGACCAATTTCAAGATTGAAAGCATTAGTAATAATTTGTACACTATCTTATGTAGTTGTTTCTTAAATCCAGAGATGGACTGGTTGTAAAGAATCTTTGATAGTTTTAATAAACATCATAGAATGTGTTTTCACCGGTTTTCATGGCAACGTAAAAAAATTACATTTCTGGAATCTCTTCTACCTGACACACTTCCTTCTAGCTCATTCTGTCATTGTATCAAAAGGTGGTGGAGGGGGGGTTGTCAAGAAAAAAAGCACATATACAATTTTTAAAATAACAAGTGAATCACAAAGCAATATTTTGTTTTTTTACCTAATGAGACAATGAATGGTGTACACAGATGGTGGAACAATATCACAACATACGTGGAAAATCAGGTGGCTAGATTGTTTTCAATTTAGCTTCCCTCAACAATGCTGCACTGAAATCCCTGCCCTGTCTGAGCTCTCTCCTTCTGGATTGCAGAACACCTCCTCATGTTATGGAGCTAAGGAGAGGATAAGGTGTCCTGTAGTCCAGCAGGGGAGAACTAGAAAGGGGTGACAACGTTGCTTGGGATATTGGTGCAGCAGAGGCAGTGTTGTAAGCTTAAAGTGACATTAAACCCTCAGATTTTTTAACATAAACCAATACTGTAATGTGTGCCTTACTGTAATCCATGGTAGTTTCCCTTCTCTTTGCTGCTCTTCCTTTTAAATCCTCACGTCTTCTCATGCTGGGGGAGAACTTCCCTTTGCAGCCGAGAGCCCACTCCTGTAGTGCTGGCTCAGGTTGCAAACCTATACAAACTTATACACAAGACAACGTGTATCCATTCCTGGGACAAGGCAGTCTGCTGCAAAACAGAAGTTCTGCCCAGCAGGAGAACAGATACAGATTTAAAAGAAAGAGCAGCAAAGAGAAGGAAAACTACCATGGATTACAGTAAGGCGCACATTACACTATTGTTTTATCTTAAAAAATCTGAGGGTTTAATGTCACTTTAAAGAGGAAGTATGGAGCACACTGGATTACTGACAGATCAACAGGTATATTTCTGTAGCATTTTTAAAGGAATAAAAAAATTAGCTGTATGTATTGCAGATATGTGCTAAATATTGTTGTATTTTAAAGTATATGCATGTTGTAATATATAAAATATTTATTGTCAAAGGGGGAGGGGGGAAAATGTATCTGATGTCACATGCTAAGGGGGAGTGCATTCCCCCCAATCAGCTGCTGTTTTGAGAGGGACATCCTGCAGGGAGCCACAGTCATCTTCCCAGATGGTATGAGTATGTCCTGCATCTCCAAAGAGAAACACAGATACACAAACTGACTGAGCATGGATCTGCTCTGGTGCTTGGCATGGTCAGACTGAAGAAGGGCAGAAGGGGAACTGGCAGGATCACCAGTTGTCAAGCAATTAAAGAGCCAAAAAAAAAGCAAGATAGATAAACCAAAAACAAAATGTAAAATGGACACGTATATGTGATACACATTTCTAGGGTAACATACACTGTAACTGGCCTGAGAGACGTCAGCGAAACAAAGTCTGATGATAAATTGCGAGCCTATTTTTTCTATTTATAGTCCTGTACCACTATATGTTATCATTTTTACTGAAGTTTATTGGAAATGCCTAAAATACTTTTTGCTCTTAGTGGAAATGTGATTTATGTCTCCCACTCTGGTGCTCTAGGCTTGAATAAATGCACAACAGCCACACCCCTCACTACGAACTTTCAAACACAGTGACAAGAAAGAGAGTAGTGCCAGACCAAGTTTGTTCCGATCATCAAGTGCATTTGAGGTCAAACTCCGGTGCCTGTTGCACCATGCAGTCAAATTTAGACAAATTTTGCAACTATGATAATAGGAAAAGTGGACGAAAGACCATGAGGCAAGAGGTTGCTAGTCTGTACCTTCATCTGGGATTTAAAGTGACACTAAACTCAGGAGCGCAATCCAAAAAATGCATTCAAGTACCTCAACAACTATTCAGAAAAATGTATCTTATTTGTGTATCACTCAGGTGTAGATCCTCAAATCATCTCTGAATTGTGCTGACACTGTCCTTCCTTCTGGAGGGTGGCGACTTTTGTTCCCCATGGTGTTTTAAAGTAGCCACTGCTCCAAGCGTGCTCCCGTGACAAACTATAATTTTAATACAAATCAGTGAACTCAATGTGAGATTGTAGTCCATCACAGGAGCGAGCTCGGAGCAGTGGCCACTTTAGAACACACACTGGGAACATGGGGAACAGGAAATTTAAAGTGACATTAAAGTCACACATCCCACCCCTCCCTTCACATCCCACAGCCTCCATTCACACATAGGGTTTGCGTTTCCCATACGGTTTTCCGTGCAGAAGACGATGCAGCACGATATTTACAACTGCACGGATTCCGCTTGTTTGCAGCTATTACTATAGCCGTGAACGCGTGGAATCCGCCCCTGAAGTTGCGGGACCGAAGATCTCTACTGCGCATGTGGTTTTAGATCTTCAGACGGGAGCAATGTTTTTGCATAAATCTGCTTGCTAGCAGTAGATATATACCAAAAAACCAAGAGTTTAATTATGCTTTAACTTCTTAGTAAACTGGGTTCATGCCAAGCCTGTTTATCACTAATAGCCAACATAACAGGTTTGATATAACAGCAAAAATGCCACAATGAGTAAGAATAATGTAAAAAAAACTCAATATATGAAAAGCTCTTTGTTTAAACACCAAGGTAGTAACTTTGGGCATGTAGTAAATTGTACTATAACAAATCAATTTAAGCAAAAGCTATTTTTTATGAAGCCTATAGTGTAATGACTATTTTAAATGAGTCTACAGAGCACATGTTTGCTACAGCACACTAAAACACACAATCTCCGCCATGGTGGGAAAATATAAAAGCAGAATTGTTTTTTTTTTCTGCATTTGGGGGCCCCTTAAAAATGAATGGGTCATGCAGCATGCCACAATGCATTAAAGAGCACTTTCCACCGCAATGCAGCCTGTTTTAAACTGGCTCATCCCTTACACCCAGGGAACGTCACATTTTCAACATCTGTGTTTTAAACATCTATTTCCTTATATTGTTACTTTATTGTTAAAAAAGAAAACTATCGTCAAGAGATTTTAAACAAGACATTCAATAGCACCAGCACAACAAAACACAAGCACCAAATATTTCCAATCAAAAGAGGTGAAACAACCAGCTAAAGATAAAAAAAACACCCAAAAACTATACATTTAAAAAAACCTCTTCATTCTAAGCCTAGAGTGCAAACACATGCAAAGATAAGAAAAGCATAACAGAAACTACTGTGACTTGGATAATAATAAACTCACAGAGGAACCATTGATTGCACTGTGCAACACACATGCTGTAGAACTCCCTCCTCTTTGATCAATGAAATCAACCATAACACCTTCCTCCTACTCTAGGATTTGGGAAGCTGTAAATCAAACACACAGATGTATTCTTTTCTGACATTAAAAGCACCTGTTGAGATTACTCTCAAAGCTAAGTCCATACACCCTATGGCTATTGGCAAGATTTCAAGGAAAGATACTTTGGCATGTAATAGTAAGGGAAACCCTGACTTGGCTGAAAATGAGAACAAATAATAACAGACGAGGACATAAAAACACAGAGCTAAAAATGGAGTCACACTACAATTTATTTTATCACCTTTAGTTTTACTTTATGTGCATCAAAAACATTGTATTTGGCTGCTAGCGTACAACCATTTAAGACACAACATTATTTTCTTACATGTAGTCCAGATTTTTTTTCTACTTTTTAAATACTTTCCGTATTTAAACTACACAAAATGGTATTCGTTTGTAGGTTAGTTCTTGGCTTTTGCATCCATGAATTTTATTGGAAAATTAATCTATTGGTTTGGTCTGGGACACAACCACAAGTATTTTTGTACATATAAACAATAACTGAAGCAGAGACATTTGTCGGACAAAAACTGAAAAAACACAGAGTTTGATTACAATCACTATCAAATGATTTGCTAGTAAACTGGGGAAACATTTGATTATATATAAACAGTGTCATCACTGCGGTGGTTAGAAGTGGCACAAGCAGACTTGACCCACAAAGGACGGATCCTTAGCTGAAAGTTATGCTGTAGCCCTTTTAGTGGATTGCCATGTATACATGATACATTTTAAAATTAAACAGCACATAAATAATAATGGCGGGCCATAACTGCTGCTTGTAAGGCAAGTTCCTAGTACTTTATTTTACTCTTTGACCCCCTTTTCCACCAATTTTTCCTTGCTGGTGATCATTTTCAAATGCTAGTTGGCCAACAGTATTTGGAAACCTACATGAGTTTGCTGAACATCCCATTTAAAGGCCATGGGCAAGTATACGGTCATTGGTCCCTCCCTTTGCAGCTATAACTCAACTTTCTGAAAAGGCTTCTCACAAGATTTTGAAGTGTGTCCATTGAAATTAGTGCCCATTTCGCCAAAACAGCATTAATGGGGTCAGTACAGATGTTGGACAAGATGACCTTACTTGCAATCAGTGTTCAAAATCATCTCAAAGGTGTTGAGTAGAACTGCCGTCAGGGCTACGTGCAGGGAACCCAAGTTCTTCCACACCGCACAACGCAAACAAGTCTTTGTGAACCTGGCTTTATGCACAGGTGCACAGTCATCAGGTAGGTGTGAGGGTCAGGTTACTACAAAATAATGGGTATACAGTGATGATTTGAACGGCACCTTTTTGGAAAATAATCCTTCGGCCCCTTTTATGTCCCAAAACCCTCCCTCTTTTTGGACTGTTAGACCTCTATAAATAAATGTGCTGATTAACTATCAATGGTTTTATTTTACAGCATCATTTTTACTGCCGTATCTACATTTATGCATTTGTTTTGTGTGAATTGTCTTACAAGAGATTTAATTTATTTAGGGTAATCCACCCAAAAAAGTATGTTGCTCTGTGAATCAGTGGATTGATGGCATATATCAGGTAGTGAAGTGGTTAACAAGAGCTGATATCAGTCTTTATGTGTAATGAATGACCTTGGAGAATGACTGGCAGAGATTCTTGAATATGTTGGGAAATCTTTATACAATCTGCTCAGCAAAACAGCATTCAAAGTCTCAGTCTCTCTCTGCCACTTTCTATCTGTTTGTATCAGCAATGTCTGTTGGCCAGTCCTTAAGTATGCATTAAACAGTACTGCGTGGTATAACCCTACAATCAATTATAGAGGATATAAAGATTTACATCAAACATTTCTGATCTCCATAAATCTAACTTACTAACAGCACTATGCATTTAGATAGTCATTGAAAAATTTGAAGAATCAGATTCTTGCAACTTTCACTGGGGGAAATAATATTCTGTACATAACTATATAATGTATATATTCTAAACTGAAACATTATGTAATACAACTTGCCATGCCTCAAAAGATCTCCAAGATAATTACATGTAGGAGCAATTTTGGCTGGGTCCTTGAGGACCTGGTGCCTATGAAAAACTGCAATTATCTAATTACTGAAGGCATGCTCACATTACATTCTGTATAAAAAAGTCAGCATTTTTCTTGTATTATCCCTTTCTCTAGACCTAGGGAAACCTAGACCTACAGTATCAGTAGGGAACCTAGGCCTATAGTATCATCCAGTGGAAGGCTCTGACCTATTTACTTAGCTAAATCCAGTTGGTAACTTTTTTTTTTTGGCCAGTCAGTGTATGTTGGATGAGAACATCCCTGACATGCTCCCAGTTATTTAAACTAAGAAGATACATAAAAATGATTTGCTAAATCCCCCTGTGATTTTCTTGTTACCACTGCTTTTTTTTTATACTCGCTTTTATAATAACAAATGCATTCATTTAGTAGTTGGATGAAAGGTTTAATTTATACATCGGACCAAAAGAGGGACAACTGAGGATAAAAGAGGGACATAAGTATTTGGTTGCAAAAGAGGGACAGTTCCTCTAATTGAGGGTAAGTTGAGAGCTATGAAATTTTTCCGCACATGATCTCAAAAGTTTAACTTGTTACATAGTATTTGAGTTTGAATAAAGACACAGGTCCATCAAGTTAAACCCATTGCGTGTATGCATGTGACTCTGGATGTGTATGCTTGTGTATGAGTCCCCACGTGTTCTTGTTCTTAACAGAACCTGTACCCCTGAATGTTACGGTCTCTGAGGAAATCGTCCAAGTGTTTTTTGAAAGATTCAATACTCACAGCTGAAATCACTTTCTGCGGCAGTGAGTTCTAAACCCTAACTGCCCGAACTGTGAATAACTTGTGTTATATGGTACAGAAGAGCAGAGGCCACAGGGGTGTAAACTGTAAGAGGACTCACAGAAGAATAATGTCTGAGATGGTTAAAGACATCAAAACTAGAACAAAAGCAGTCACAAGAGTGTAAGGAAAAATCATGTACATTTCTTGCTCTTATTTCCGCACATTAACAACCCTCACAGCTTTTTATATTCTGCAAAGCCAAATCCATGTGTTGAAATCACTTCAGCAAGCATTCATCATCTCAAATTATCTCAGGAAGCAAAATACTATGGGATTAGCACACGTCTGGTATTGGCCAGCATTTTGTTAATTTCATTGGACTTAAAGCTCTGAAGAGAAAAATTCCTTTAATGGATGACCAGAGGCTAAAGAAAACTATGTGCATTCAAAATTAACATTTAATAATACTTGAGAAGAAACAGCCTTAAGCATCTGGGATGGAAAAGCAGCTGAAATATAGTAAATTGTAGAATAAAGCTGTCACCTAAGTCCAAAATTTTAACTCATAATTTATAAATGTGTTTGGGAATTGGGGGAAATAGTGATGGAGTACAAAATGCTGAGGGTATAATTTAAGGATAATTAGTTATGGCACTGAGTGCGATAAGGCAGGCAACTTTGGTAACCACAATTTTATGGGTACATAGACCTTTACACATTGAGGTCAGAATCGATATTAAAACATTCTTAAAATAATATCAATACCAGATCAAAGCACACTTTTAAATACTTTTAGTAAAATCTACTTTTTTTGTACTTACTATCAACTTAAAGCAATTGATATTTTACTATATAAAAAAGCCTTCTTTAATAAACAAGGCACACAACAGTTTATACTGCCATATGTCTATTCAAAAAGGTTTACCCAATGAGGGACCTTCAGCAGTATATAAACATCCTGGAGATATTCATTTAAGCATTTTGAGTTAACGTTTCCAACCCATTCTACAAGCAAGAACCAGAGCGGTTCTTTCATTACAGGGATTATTTTGGGTAGGTTGGAAAATTGCACTGTTGCAGCCCTGTTATTGCAGATCACTGGCTGTTGCTGGAAGAAAGCTGCAGAATGTAAAGGGACCCATCAAATTTCAATTTCATTAGAAATAAAAAATGTATTGCCATTTCAGTAGGTACATAGCTAAAATCTAAAAAAATAATCTATAACAGGTAAACAGCTGCTAATCCCAAAGTGGTTAAACAATCAATGTAATTCATGTAAAAATAATGTGCACCTTTGAGAAAATGATAGATCTTCAAAAGTGTAATAAGTATTAGGTGTTAAAAGTGTTGGATGTATCAGTCTGTATGTTTTCCAATGTTTGCATGGGTTTTCTCCAGGTGCTACAGTTTCGTCCAGAATCCAAAATCATATTAGTAGTACGTGTATGTGTGTGTGTTAGGTATATTTGAGAGCCAGGAAACGCATGACAGAAGCATTTTGCAAATTTTTGTCCATTGACGGCAAAAATTTGCAAAATGCGCATAAACGTGAAAGAAAAAAGAAGAAACCACGTGTACAAACACACATAAAAGATGAGGCCTTAGTGTGAACGGAGCCTAAATGGCACTACATCACACCGTGTGTTGCAGTTACATGCAAGTTTTAGCAGCACAGTGGTGTGAATGGGGAAAGGATAGATTTTTTGTCAGGTTTCTGTTGCTGTTGGTAACCCTACCAGAGAGATCTTTCCTCACTTTCTGTCCAGGTTATAAAACGAGGGATATAGGATAAAAAGTTAACTGATAATCTAACTTCCTGGGGCCCAACATGAAGCCTGCTGGCTCTTTGTGTGCAGCCCGCTTTGTGCTAGGCTGGGTCTGCTGCCCGGGGATACACAAGAGGGCAGCAGAGCGACAGCATGTTGCCAGGTGCTGAAACAACAAGAAGTATGGACACCGGCACTCCAGTTGCAACACAGATGCATCTACTTATTGACGAAAATGCAGCATAATCACACTTAGTGCAACGTTTCGGGGGTCTCGCAGGATCCCCTTCCTCAGGCAGAACATGTGAAAACACACTCTGCATTCCAGCACCTTGCACTGAAAGAATTTACTGTCAAGGAGAGTTATCTCCACCCAACAGTACAAGTAAAATCCTGGTCTTATTTGGGAGAGAGTGCAATGTCATTAAGTAACCATTGACTACCAATAGCTGAGGGGGTGACATTTCACCACTACTACTGACCACCAATGTGGAGGGTTAAATAACACTGCAACTGAGCACCATTATAAAAGGAAGGGGTTAGCAGTGTACTGTTAAAAAGTCAAGGCAACTGTATTTTTCTTGAAGACGTTTCTCTGGTCATCCAACTAGCTTTCTCAATTCTGAATTACTTCTAAGTTAGTATTACTGCCACTGGCGCCAACAACAGGGTTTTTGTTTTGCTACCAGCTGCTCCCTATCGTGCTTTGCGATACGCTGCAAAATGTAGCAAGGCTCACATTTTCAGGCTTGTGGTGTTTTACAGTGCATTCATTTTGAACGGGCTGCCTAACTTGGCACAATGCATCTCAATGCATGAAAATACGCTGCTATTGTACTGCCCTCTCGAAGTGTCGGAGACTGCACGTGTGGCCCTCTATAACTTTCAAGTTGAGCACAACTGTTCTAACTACTTCAACTCAAAAATGTTTTTTGCCATTCTCTTTGGCCCCATTAGAGAGAACTATATTCCAAGCTCCCTAAGTGCTTAAGTGTTACAAGAAAGCTGCTCAAAAAAAGGATATTCTTTGTAAATGCTTGCTGAAACCCAGTAAGACTACCATCTACATCAGGGGTCTCAAACTCAATTTAGTCGGGGGCCACTGGACACATTTTTTAGTACCGTGGGGGCCGCTACTATATACGGTACCAGTTTTAATGTATGCACATGTTACAAGCGGCGACTGCCACCAATTCAAATTAATGATTGGGTGACAGCCGCTGCATGTAAATGCCTGCACACCGCATGTAATCATATGTGAAAGGATTAAATGCAGTTAGGAATTAATCACTATCCTTGGATACACAATTGTGTATCCAGGGATAGTGATAATTTTTGTAACTGCATGTAATCATATCACATACGATTACATGGAGTATGCAGGCGTGTACATGCAGCGGCTGTCACCTGATCATTAACTTGAATGGGTGACAGTTGCTGCATGTAATTGCCAGATTAGGGATTCCTGCAAAACATCGTAGCTGGAATGTGCTATAGAGCACTCATATTGAGAGACCTGTAACATCATATAAAACTCAGGAGTTTAATCAAACAGTACCTGAGATTAGCAATTGATCTCCACTTGGGGCCCCTTTACATCTGTGTGATATGTTGTGCATTAACATGCATTGAGTTAAGACACCTATTTATTTGAATGGGCTGCCCCAGGCATTAAAACATACCAGAGAAGGTGCATGCACTATTTTTAGCACACAGGAGACCACATAGCATGGTACTTGGTTGGTAAGGTTTATTGGGTTCCATTCGAATGGTTGGCATGTGTCTCTGCAATGCAACAGAGTGAATCTGGCCTCATAATGACAGCCACTGGTTTCAGCACATATCCCAACAGGAGCATGCATCAGAGCCTCAAACTGCATCCCTTCTATAAATACGGCAAAGCCTTAACTGAAGTCAACAGGATGTTTATATACACAACACAGTGGGAAATTAGTAAGAAAAAAAAGCTGTGTATTGCTAATGTCAGATAGCTCCAATACAATCTTCCCATCAGCTCGTCACAAGAAATATGTTCTAGGAGTTTACGTTCAAGAGGGAAAAGGAGAATCCATTTCTCTCTCGCTGGTAAGCTCCATGGGTCTACTAAAACCAAATAATTTCAACGGCCTACATTCCAATAGTTTTATTATCAAGTTAATTAATAGACTCCTGTGCTAATATCTAAATGCTAAGCAATTAATGGCACTGAACTATAAATGGCCCTGCCTTTGCTCTCACAGCAAAACCTTATCAAGCAAATGCAATTCTATCACTTCAGTGATTTAACATGAGCCTGGCAAGGTTAATATTCCTCAGTAAATGCAGAGTGTGGCACTCTTTTAATTAACCTTCTGTGATTTAAATAGTAAGAAACAGAGCTGAAACAAAAACCTCAAAAAGAAAATCATATTTATATCTATATATATATATATATAGATCTATATATGTATATATAGATCTATATATATATATGGGTAGGGACAGAGATGCAAGTGTTTGTGTAGCAGTGGATTTCATTTTGACCCATTACTTTATGAGGACTGTGTGTTTACAAATTGGCCAATGACTAATGTAGCTCAATAGTAAAATATTCAATATATTGGTTAAAACAGTTAGCTGATATCTGCAGATACCAATAAACATGCAATGGTGCTTTAAATAAATATAAAAATTTAGAAAAATAATCAAATTATGTCTATACATGCTACCTTTATAAAGTTATCAACACAAGGAAGTAAAAATATGCAGATCTACAGCTTTAAGGCGGACGTCACACCTATGAACTGTGTTAATGTGGCAATATGTGCATCCCAAAGCACAAGTACAGTAGCTGGCAACACACCCACGTGGCAGCACATTATGACGCACATGACATTAACTGCACTGCACTATGCTATAAAAAAAGGTGCAAACCTAAAAAAAACAGCTTTCTTGTGCGTTGGCCACCCATCTACAATAAATGAGCAGCCTTCCTACAATGCACATTAATGCACTAAATATGGACAAGGTAATACAACGCAGTATGGAGGTGTGAAGAGGGCCCTTAAGGCAATGTTTTATCTAGTTCTATCAGTTTTTGTTTTTCTCATGTAACCCCCTTGGTGTACACACTATGGTACTGAGTAGATTTGTGGCTGACAATTTACCATGCATTGTCAGTCCATTTTAATAATATTTTTATTAAATATTATGTTTTTATAATATTTTTCTTTTTATTTCACTAACGGATTTAGCTGGCAACATTTACAACACACATTATTTCATCTTTTAGTTAATTCACTAAAATGCAGGAATTATTTTACTTTTTATCTCACGATATTCTTCTTTGCAAATTTTCAATCAATAAACAAATATTACTAAGGTTCCATTTCCATTAGGCGTGGTGTGTTATAGGTGTATTGTGCATTTTAGGTATGTTTTATGTACTTCAGCATTAAACTTTATGGAACACGCATTTTGCAAGAAACCGCATCAAAGATACAGCAAGGAGTTTTTTCAACACATCTAATCTGTAGAGACTAAGGCGTGCAATAATTTTTTACATGGTATTTACCTAATGCAAGCTTGTAGTTCTCATAAGTATTTTATTTCACATAGAATTAAATACTACCTGAAATAGCATATTTTACCGCTTCCCTCAGAAAACACCTGACTGAACTTACACTTATCATCAGCTTGAAGTTAGCTAAAACGTGTGAGAATCTTTAGTGAACTGACTCTAAAAATTGATATGAATAGTGCACGTGTTCTCTGTAGATTTCTGTGTACCATCCATAGCCAGATTTACAGCTAAGAACAACATTTTGCTCTACTTGCCCAAAGCAGAGCCAAGTATAGAAAACCACCACCTACCCAGCACCCGGAACTTCATGTCCCGGGTTTTGGGTGACAGGAATCCCTGCCGCCCCGAGGCCAGGCCTTGGTTGTCCTTGTGGGAAACCTGGCTCTTCTTAGAAGTAACACAGTCCAAAGGATTACATTGCTAGCGGGGTCAAGGAGCTAAGGGGGACCAGAAGCATACCAGCATATGAGGGGTCTTGTTACCAGAAGGATTATATTACCAGATAATGATATGTCTTGGTATTACAGAATAGGATAACCAATGTGCCATGCTACCAACGTGAATTAAATGTCAAGTCCCCATGTCAAGATCTGCTACTCCTCTGCAGCAACCCAGTGCATTGGATCCATCAGCAGGCTGAATAGGCTCTGCATCTGCTCTAGGTTCTCATTGGCAGAGGGCAATGTCTATTCAGAAGCCAGCGTGGGTGCATGTTAGACATACGTATACTAAAGACATATACTACAGAAGTAGAAGATCTGGTATGGATGTAAGCAACCATAAGAACTTACAGTATATAGGCAGCTTGTGAATAGTAACGTAAACCACTTTTATGAAATGTTACAAGCCAGACCAGCAAAGTAGCACTGTGAGGAGCCCAAAAGCAGCCACTCATCACACAATGGTGCCTCTCGGCACTAGCCTACTGTGATTAATTACAAATCTGAGCATGGCTATATTTCACAATAACATGATCAGGAGGTATTTCTTTTCCCCAAAAAGTTGAAAATCTAAATATTACCTCTAACTCATTCTGTATGAATGTGTTAATCTTATTTCAAAGATTTTTTTTGTTTGGCTGTGAACAGGACCATTTACATAAAAGTTACTCTGTGGAAAATATAAATATCACCAATTTAGAAAATTAGCTGTTTTAGCAATTTATTCCACATTGCCTTGCGTCCTTCTGCAGGTGTTTTTAACAGTTGAGAGCAGAACACCTGCAGTGGAACAAAAGCAAGGCTGGGACACAGCTCTTAATGACCAAGTGACGCCAACAGCACAGATTAGCAAGACCTGGCAAAAAAATACAGGTATTTCAGTTATCTGTGCTTTATTTTTTACATCACCATTATACCTGTGATGTATTTTATTTTAAGGCTCATTCAGACGGGCGTGCATGCCTGTAAGGTGACCCAATCCCGGGAGAGACCGTTGCTGCATGGAATTGCCCAAAGCAGCCTGCCCTTCCCTATGGGAGGACACGGCTGCACAAAATTACACGCGTTTGCACACAAACAAACTTGCACATCTGTGCAGTCTGGACATCCACACTTGGACACACACTGTCTGCATAGGCATCTGGTGCACACAAAGTGGATTTGTATCCTTTGTGGTTATTGAGGAATGTATTAAATGAAGGTTTTTATGCCCAGATTTAAGCTTTGAAATGTCCCTGTCACTGAATAACATTCTAAGATAAGTGGAAACCAGTTGAAGCAATATTTACAAACCTACCTAATAGTTTAGGAACCACATGTGAATATTGAACGATCGCTGGTGTTCAAGTGAAATTAATTGGCTGGATGCAGTTAAAACGTACAGGGTTATTCAAAACAGCGTGACGAGTTTGGAGAAGGCAGGAGAAGTAAACAATCTAGGACAACATAGCTGAACCGGAAAGTCAGCTCAATTGGAGAATATTTCCAAATCAGCTATTTTGGCTTAGATTGTCCACTTCTCCTGCCCTCTCCAAAATCTTCACCTTTTATGAATAACCTTGTTAGGTTAATCTTGCCTGAAATTTTTTTCACACCAATTTATAGGTTCCTTGAGGGGACAAAAACACAACACGCCATTGCTGACTTGTTTTTAGCAAGTTCCAGAGCTGTCAGCTTTATCCTTTCTTGACTACTTGATGAAAGCATGACCGGCAAGCATGTGCACATCAACAACTATTTATAGTATATTGCTAGTATTCCTGCACAACCGGCGGCCAGCAGCACATACATGTATATCTAGTTCAAAAATAGTGGTCAAATACAATATTCCAACCAATACAAGGTGTTTTTTCTTTCAATGATCTGACCACAAAGTACTCAAGTTGACATGGGATCTGTGCTACTACGTCAAGAAGTTATTGGAGTATTTGTTAAGATACTTCATCTGCCTACAGCTAATTAATCGAGTAATCTGCAAGAGCAACCACTTTATTAAAAAGCTTTTGTAACCTACTTGCCCCTGTATCCAGTAGCAAAACAGATACAGATTACAAGTGCATGAAAGAAACAATCTTTTCAAACTGGTTAGAGATTTAATAGAACTAAAGCCAAACCTTGTTTTTGCATCACTTCTTTACTTCCTTTTTGCGTTGTACATTCACCAATTCACATGGAGCGATACTGCGCATTTGTGGCCATCGTAGAAGCGTTGGTGTATCGTCTATCCAGACCTTGCACATGATGAACATAGCACACTGGGCACTGCTTATACATTCAGAACTTGTACATGATGAACATAACACTGGGCACTGCTTACACTTCGAGAACTAGTGCATGATGAACATAGCACACTGGGCACTGCTTATGCTTCCAGAACATGCGCATGATTAACATAGCACACTGGGCACAGCTTATACTTGCAGATCATGTACATGATGAACATAACACAATAGGCACCGTTTAGACTTTCAGAACATGCGCATAATGAACATAGCACAATGGGCACAGCTTATACTTGCAGATCATGTACATGATGAACATAAACACAATATGCACCGCTTAGACTTTCAGAACATGCTCATGATGAACATAGCACACTTGGCACCGCTTATGCTTCCAGAAATTGTACATGATGTACACAACACACTGGGAACTGTTTGTACTTGCAGAACTTGTACATGCTGAACACAACACACTGGCACCGCTTATGCTACCAGAACTTGTACATGATGTACATAATACACTGGGCACCGCTTATACTTGCAGAACTTGTACATGATGAACATAGCACATTGGAAACCGTTGGTAGTTGAAGAACTTGTACATGATGACCACAACACACTGGGAACCGCTTATGCTTCCAGAACTTGTACCTGATGAACATAGCACACTGGGAACCGTTTGTACTTGCTGAACTTGTACATACTAAACACAACACACTGGGCACTGCTTATGCTTCCAGAACTTGTATATGATGAACATAGCACACTGGGCACCGCTTATACTTGCAGAACTTGTACATGTTATACTGGCAGACCTTGTACATGTTGTACATAGCACACAGGGCATTGTTTATGCTTCCAGAACTTGTGGATGATGAACATAGCACACTGGGAACTGCTTATGGTTCCAGAACTTGTACATGATGAACATAGCACACTGGCAACCATTTGTACTTGCAGAACTTGTACATGATGAACATAGCACACTGGGCAGCGCTTATACTTGCAGAACTTGTACATGATATACTGGCAGACCTTGCACATGTTGTACATAGCACACTGGGCATTGTTTATGCTTCCAGAACTTGTGGATGATGAAAATAGCACACTGGGGACTGCTTATGCTTCCAGAACTTGTACATGATGAACATAGCACACTGGTAAACCGGTTTGTACTTGCAGAACTTGTACATGATGAACATAACACACTGGGCACCGCTTATGCTTCCAGAACTTGTACATGATGAACATAGCTCACTGGGCACCGCTTATGCTTCCAGAACTTGTACATGATGAACATAACACACTGGGCACCGCTTATGCTTCCAGAACTTGTACATGATGAACATAGCACACTGGGAACCGCTTATGCTTCCAGAACTTGTACATGATGAACATAGCACACTGGGAACCGCTTATGCTTCCAGAACTTGTACATGATGAACATAGCACACTGGGAACCGTTTGTACTTCCAGAATTTGTACATGATGAACATTATACACTGGGCACTGCTTATGCTTCCAGACTTTATACATGATGAACATAATACACTGGGCACCGCTTATGCTTCCAGAACTTGTACATGATGAACATTGCAAACTGGGCACTGTAATTGCAGAACTTGTACATGATGTACATAGCTCACTGGGCACCACGTATACTTCCAGTACTTGTACATGATGAACATAGCTCACTAGGCCCCGCTTATACTCAGAATGTTTATGTGATGAACATAGCACATTGTGTTACCCCTCATATTTCCAGAACATGTATATGAATTAGAGTACAGGCTACTTAAATACTATTCACAAAATAGCTGATTTTGCTGCGCTCCCTTGTAATATCAAATCTGCAAGAAAGGTGGAGTTACATTACATATCGGGAAATCAAACTGTTACATTCTCCATCAATCAACAGCTTTCTTGCCTGCAGGTACTGGAGCTAATTTAAAATACAGTGACTAAAAATAGAAGCACATTATGAAGAAAATGGGTTAAAGCTAAACCTTCGACACTATACAAACTGGTGCCGGAATGCACAGGTCATCATTGTAAAGGCTTGTGATCCAATTACTTAATTGCAAGTCCACACTAGCTAATCAATTCATCCATTTTATGCAATATCAAGGAAAGATGAAGGTCTAGTTTTAACAGATTGGATTTTCTACTTACAGCAGACAAGAACTAAATGAACAAGAACTGAAATATGCTACTTAATGTCACTGATAGCTCAAACATCATTGCAATGCATATTAACTCAGGCTGATCACTTTGGTATCAAAAGTTACATAAACCTCTGGTTTACTTTTACATTTGACATGGCCCTAATCAAGAGTATATCTATATACACACAAAATGCATAATTTAATTAGAATGTCTTTTGACATGCAACCAATTCTCACTAGCTCAAGTGCTTTATTTGAAGAAATTAGGAATTAAATGGGGACTAAATTTTTCCCCTCCCTGACCAACCTTTAGATGGGTTGATATGAACAACTTAAACATCTTTGCTGATAAAATCCCACTTTGAGACCATTTATTTTAGTACTGTCTCTATATTGATGCTCTATTCATGGTAGGGAGAAGGCAAATTTCAGTTATCTTGCAGTTGCAGGACTGTCTTAATTATAATAATTTGAATTTTCCATGTAATGTAATAAATTGTTTTTATATTTTAGATATTATTCATACAGACAATAGTGAAGAATCAAAAAATATATAGAAAATCCTGTAGTGTTAATGTTGTTTTGAATGCTTCTAATTGTCACTTATACCAGAGTAGTCCCTTAAGGGCAAATTTGAACAAGTCAGCTGGAATTGTTTTAAAATGTTTTCACTGGAAAAAAAGGTTCCCTTATGTGCACTAGATTACAAGATCAGGGTTTTCATTCATTGAGGTTCACCCATGCTAGAGATGTCACTACATGAGAAACAAACCACATTTACTTTTCCATTTGGCTCAGATAATACTCTATGTATGTAATAGGTTTCTCTTTCCATGGTGTGGAAAGGGTTCTCTCTTCAGGAGAGATGGAGACTTAAGCAGGGCACCCCTGAAGAAGGGAGCTTAATAGATGATCTACCTCCCATATTTCATCCGTAGCTTCATTTGTTTTTCAGTGAAGAAACGATCATCATTAGCAAATTATTACCTTTGGCGTGAATCAATTGAAATTACTGCAATGGCGGTTTAAGGATATTTTTGGTCTATTCCTATGCCAATTTTAAACATTGGGTCAACTCAACATTGGGGAATAAATTAAACTAAGTGTGGCAGATTCCAGTGGTTGAAAGAAAGATCTAAAATTGTCAAGTAGATGGTTAACAAAATGTAAAACATTTAAATATAAAACATTACGACATGGCAGAGGGTGGGAGACATAGGTAAACATTTATCCTTTTCTGAATGGATCCAACCTTGAGTGGAGTAGAGGAGTAGAGTCATTCTTTACCATGGTGCTTGTAGTTGGGCAGCTTGCACCATGAAAGGCATGACCCTTTGTGAAAATTTCGAGGCCCCCCAAGGAAACCAGAAGACACCCTGGTTGGGAAAGGCTGGGTTAATATTTTCATCTTTCTGGTAAATGCAGGTGCTGTAGGCACTACTAGCCATCTCTCATTTACATAAAGCACTACTAACTGTCCCTCATTTACATAAAGATGATTAATTAATAAAAGAAAGACTGAGAATAACTAATAAAAGAGAACTCTGCTATGTTTATTTTCGATTAATGGAGACCTAGCTGAATAGAACAAAATTATATTAAGGCATACATTCAATTGACATGAATATGAAACTGAAATAAGTGACAAACATTCACTGCAGGCGAATTAATCACTGTCATTTTAAACACACGCAGTGAATGTTTGATGAATGTCCCATTCACTGCTTTTTAAACACTCCCCTATGTGTTGTTATGGAATGTTTTTCTTTTTTGATGAATAGTGCCTTAATGCAACTACGGGCTTACATATTCCTGTGACAGAAGATAGTGTGCTTCAGTCTTCAGTGCTCTGTACTGGCATAGCTGAGTAACAGCCACACCCCTCATCAGAAGTGTCCTCCTAAAGACTTGTATTGCAGATACCCCCATGTCTGACCAGTTCTGTTAGACATACTCGAGAAATATACTTAGGTTCATGTTCTATTTTCTTGCCTTTAGGAAACCTTGTAGCACAAGCTGTGGCTATCTGGGCTTACCTGCTGGGCTTGATACCGCTGTTGAGCTTGTGACAGGTACTGACCCTGTGGCTGTGAATAGTGATGCTGCGACTGCTGGCTGTAATATGGCTGTTGGCCTTGTTGGCAGTAGCCTTGTTGACCATACTGAGGTGGAATCTGTAAGAAGAGACAAGCAAAAATGTATATAGGAATCAGTGTGGTGAGTTGAATCCATTATCATGTCTTGAAGATGTTTTCAACCACAATATTTACTACACGTTACTACAGATATCAGCCATTTTGTATTTTATTTCAACTAGGGTTATATGCGCCTGGCTGCTTTCCATGTAGCTGCATTACCGCCGCCTAGAAAAAGGAAAAGAGCCCCTTGCCATCCTGAAAGTCTGGGGTTTACTAGTTTTAGTTTAAAAAAATTAGAATGGACACAGATCCCTATCTGGCATCCTCAGACGCCATTCCTTCTGGGCCGATGCAACATGGATACCCTTGTGGACTGAGATCATATGTAAACACCCACACAAACTACCCCATACCATGACACCTATATACCCCGCTACACTTCAGTCTAGTGACATCCAAGGACTCTTTCACCTTTAGGCTGCATTCGCACCTGAGCACGAGCATTTACAGGTGATTTTGGAGCGTTTAACTTGTGTGATTTTTTGCACGTTTTATCAGGTGCATGCAGGCTTGAGATTTTGTTTTAGCCAATTGAAAGGTGGATTTTAGGAGGAGGTGGTAGTTGTTTAACCTAATTTTTAGGCAGTTTCAGGTGTTTCTCAGGTGCCTCCAACGAAGTATTATGGGCCCAAAAAAACCCCACTCTGCTCACTTAGATTTTCGAGATTCAGTTGTTGAGCTACAGGCGCCTGAGCACTCATATGTGAACAGACACAATTTAAAACCATGAGATTTTGGTTGTTGAGTGTTTTGGAGCTTGAGCTTTAAGCTACAGAATGCTTAGGTGTGAATCAGGGTATAGACTGATCATATCTGCAAACCCTTCAAACTGACAGCATCGATAGACTCATCGACAGACTAGGCCTATACTCTGACTATTTGCTGAGCTGACATTCCTTAATACCGGCACCACATACTCAATAGCCATAGAATTTTTTGGGTTGTTTAAAGTACATTTAAAGCCAAAAGTAGTTTTTTTTTATTATAGATAGAAAGAATGTAGAGGGATTACAACATCTCCCTGGTTTTTATTGTTGCCTGTGTCCCAGTTAGGGAGATCCACCCTCTTTATGTGTTCCGTGACCGTTGTCAGCTTGAATATAAATGAGTGAAAATTCCAAATTTTGAGTCGTCACCAGAGAAAGAATAGAGGGGAAATCTTCCAATGGAGGTACTAGTTCTGTTGACAACTCTCTTCTTTTAGTTCCTTTTGAGGCTATGAGACAGGAAGTAAAGGACGCAGATGGCGAAACAAAATTACAACGGTTATAACCCTCACCTGCTTTATTAAAAACAAATATTAAAAAAAGTTGTCTTGTTACACTTTTAATATAGGTGTACTTTTGCTAATATTATCATGGATAAAAGATTATAGAGTTCACATGGCATGGGATCTATAGGACATCTTAAATTAATAAATGTCATACATTAAAACTGCCATTTTATTTGCTATCTGCATTCTCTCTGTTTCTTAAAATTCCTTAAAAACCTATATAATTGGGTTGATGTCATGTGGGCAAACAGATTCACAGTGGATTGACAAGCACTGAATCTGAACACTCAAGTCATGTTGTATTCAAGCTTTTAACCAATTAGTACAAAGGATAATGCCCTCAAAGGAATCATTGAACAGAAGTGGAATGTTAAAATGTTGTGTCCCAAAAAGTATTCTTTGTAATGCAAGATACTCCATAAATATGTAACATTGCTTGTGAAGCAAGAAAGCATTTATTCTCGCTTGTATATGGCCTCGGATGAATAGCTGTGCTCTCAATATCACATGGGACAGCCTAGAGCCATAAAGCACTAAAATTTAATTAACACAACATGTTTCTATGCAGTCATGCAAACTATTAAAGACTACAGTGAGTACAAAATTAAACATAAAATAATAAGAAAATTAATTAAACAACAAAATGAATTACAGAAAAATTGTGTACAACATACGGTATACATACAATCACAAGGATTATATTCATGCTGTTGTACTCTCTATGTAATCCTTTTCTGTGATATAGTTAATGTTATAGATAATGTAATTTCACGTGAAGCAATAAACAGTACAAAGAAGCACAAATTCCCACATCTAGCTCATTCCTCTTGCAAAATAGAATATCTAAATCGGACCTGCAGTCAAAACTTCTGTTGTAGTTTTTGGCAGAGTGGATCAGGGCATGTGTCAAGTTTTAATTGCCGTCTGTTTTCCTTCTGGGGAGGTACATCCACAGTTTCAGTCTTCTCATCTTTGCCACTGCCACTGATAATATACTGCAGAACAGCACAATCCCCCAGCACATGTTACAATCTGCTCAGATCTAAAATTCAACTTAATAAAGGATGTCCCAATTTCCTTGGCTTAATCCCATGTGACATAATATAAACATGCTGTATTGGTTCCACTTACCTCCTGGGCTCTTGGGTCACAACCTATTTCAAGAAACCCCAGACACCAACAAAGAAACCATGAATACAAAGTCTGGATGGCATATATATATATATATATATCAGTAAAGCTAAATTTAGTGAACACTCTCAATAGATTTTTTTTGCACACATGTTAAAATGCATATTTTAAGCCCAGAGAGTACTTTGTGAAAGCAGATACTCTGTAGAATATGGTGGCAGTTGCACTTCTATTTTTGTATCACACGATAACGGCTCTACTGGTTTTAAGCAATCTTCAGGTCTAAAATATGCATTTTAATATGTGTGCAACAAAGTGAGACTGTAATTTGTCCATACTAGGTTAGTTTTACACAAGGTAACCAAAAGCAACCAGTACTTTACCTTTGCTATGCTCCTTCATCAACTCAATCTGCTATGGATCCCTAGACGTTCATGTGCCAGTTTTGAACTTCTGAGGAAGTCAAAACTAAGGCCCCTTTCACACAGTCTGATTAGGAGGGGATCTATGCACGGATCCCCTGCTGACTGGAACACATGTTATTGTTGTGACATCCATGCTCATCCAGTTTTTCCTTCATCTTGCAATGGAGAAAAAATGGACAGATTACTTCTGATCCAGCACGATCAGGTCCAGCGAAACAGAACTCTAATCCATTTATTTTTCGGGACCTGACCGGAGCCAGGGTAACCGGAATCCCATTTGTTTAGTTCCAGCTGCTCATAGACTAGCATTGGACTTCCGATCAGATACGCCTTAAAAAAATTGACAGGCAGACCTTACACAGTGTTGTGCACACAATCCCTGTTCCCAGATGACAATGCTGGGGCCTTCTAATGCTGGGGGCTAGACATGTAGCCCTGCAAAAAAAAATTGTTTTGTTTTGGATCGATTAGGATTTTAATTTCTTTCGTTTTTCGAATTTCGGATCAGCAATTCGTTTCGGTTCGTTATTCGGATTTTGTATCCGTCCGAAGTTCCACAACAGGAAGTCACATGACCGTGCCTGTAATGCAACCCCCAACAGCCAAAAACAAATGTGATTGGCCAGAGAATAGTCTCCTGTCTGATTTAGTTTCATTTTCAATTAAATTCAGATGGATCCGAATTTTTGTTAAAGGAACATTCTAATTCTTTCACTTTTGGACATGTTCGATTTCAGAAATTCGGATGCATCAATGTCCGAATTTAACAAAATTTCTATGAATATCCATTCAGAACGAAATTAAATTTACATGTTTACTGGAGGCTCCTTGTGGGGAGGCAGGTAGTGGGGTAACACAAGCAAATAACGGCCACTTATGGTTCTTCCTTTAAAGCAAGCTTACTTTAAAAAGCCAATTTTCCTGAAGCAGAATCTTGTTCTCAGAAATGCTGAATTCATTATAACTTGAACTTTTTAATAATTTTTAATGATATTATCAGTAAATTAATTTAGTGTTCAGCGGCTGCTTGGCAACAAATGTAAATCTTTGCAGAAGTTAAATGTGTACTTTAGACGCACTGAGCCCTTTTCGATGCAGCCTATAACATACACATTTCTGAAAGGGCACAGTTATCTACCCACAGAATCTTGTTTCTGAGGTTAAGTCTAGAGTAAACATTTCAACATTCAGACATTTATGAATTCCTAATAACTTTCATATTTATGCAGAAACTTCAGTATGTGTGTGTTTTCCCATAGATTATTAGGTTTTAATGAATGTCTGTTGCCATTAAAGCCACAGACATTTTATTTATGCAAGAACACCCATATGCTTGAGAAACTCGCTATTCACTGCCTAATGCCCATATGTTTGGTTTTGATATATCATATTTCAGTAGCAACTTTGCGGTATTATTTTAGGCAGTTAGGATAACACTTAAACCAGTGTTAAATAGACTGTAATACTTTGACAGAACATTAAACATATTTTCATTAATGCCTGAATAAGTTGTTTTTTATGCATATTATTTTTACCCCCACAGGAGTGAAAAATTATATTTATCAGAGAAAGTAAGGTAAACCCAGACAATAGAGGACATTAGGCACTCTTTAACCGTAAAGGGAATTTACAGCCCGTTATTAATAAATATGCTTCTATGTATAGCTTCTCGATATATACATGCATATAGAGGCAGCCATACATTTTCATTACACAAATTCATATATTGTAAGTTCAGATCAGCAATGCTGCCTAGTAATTGTGCTTAATTGTCTTGTTTTAAAGACAAAAAAAAAAAAAAAAAAAAAAACTTACTTTCCTAAAAAAAAAAAAAAAAAAAAAAAAAAGAAAACCTTTGACAGTCTTGACAAAGGCTTTACAGAAAGCAGCATCGCCTCCCTCTTAAAAAAAAAACACTTGTCAATCTTGACAAAAAGCAGCCTCTGTGGCCATTTTCTTCAGATGCTGCTCAATGATTGTATCTCTGCTAGTTGTACAGCAGGGATGTTGACCATACTTCCTGTTATACAAATCACTAAGAAAGAGGGAATCATCGAAACGGATATATATAATCATGCAAATAACAAACAGCAAGCATGGAAAACATAAAACTCAGATCAAACATAACTTTTGGTAAGCACCATCATAAAGCGTACCTAAACCCAAAAACAAAAATGTAATTTGTTTTTTATTTTGACTTGGTGATCTGGGCAGTAACACGCTTCCTGTCTTAGGATGGCTCCACTCTATGGAGGAGCAATGCAGCCACCCTTGCACAACAGCATTGTTACCCTGTGGAGAGGGTAGTATAGATACATTAGCAGATTTAGATGGATTTGATTAACAAATTAAAGTCGAACTCCAGGTAACACTTTTTAAGCCATTACAGCAACAATTTCTGTTTCCTTTTAGGATAAAGATTTTACATCAATAAAATCTGACCATTGTAAGCACCCCTGTCAGTTTTACATAGTTTGTCTCAACTATCTATCTGCCACTTTTGTTGGACAGCTTGGCCTGTTACAGGAAGCTGAAAAATAACAGACATGCTGGTTAGTTCGCCAGGTGAGAATAAAGGAAAAAAGCCTATTAAAAGGAAAACTAATGCAGCCACCACTTTTAAGAATCTTTGAAGCGGCAATCTATAAAGGTTTTATTTTGAGGTTAGATACAGTACACTAAAAACACAAATCTGTGCTCAAATAAACTAGGGCTGCGAAAATTAACGATTAATTACCCGATTAATCGTTAATATTTTTGATCGATTAAAATTATTTTGATCAATAATGAAAACACTCACCTCTCTGCCGGCTTCCGGGAGTTCCGTCTGAGATCCGGTGACGTCACGGACGTCACCGGACTCCTCCCCCCTTCCACAAGTGGCTCCGTCGGCTAACGAAGGGAAGGGGGGAGGAGTCCGGTGACGTCGATGTCCGTGACGTCACCGGACTCCTCCCCCCTTCCCTTCGTTAGCCGAGGGAGCCACTTGGGCCGGTGTTCTATCGATAGTCCCAACTTATCGAGTTCATGGACCGCCTGACTTCCGGTTTCCTTACAACTACGAGGTTTGGCCAAGAAAGTTCTTCTGCACGAGCGCCATCCGTGGCATTGCCCTATATACATACACCACAGCAATAAAGTACTAAAATGAAGTAGGATCACAGTAATCCAGCACGTTATTTATCTCAGGTGCCCCACTCAATATGGCCACCGCTTGAGTGGGGCAACTCAGATTAATAACGTGCTGGATTAGTGTGATCCTAGTTCATTTTATTACATCATTGCTGTGCTGTATGTGTATAGGCCAATGTAGTTGGATCTGTATGTGCGTTATAATTAATCGAAATTAAATCGATTAAAAAATTTTTATTAATCGAACACGAAAATTTGAATCAGTAACAGGCCTAAATTAAACTATACTAGGTCCTAGTATATCTAAAGCCAAACTTTTTTTATTCCTATAACAGAGTAGGAAATAATTAAAACCATTCAGTTTTTTATTTGCTGTCCATGTCCCATGGGGGAAAATAACTTTCACTTCCTGTCCAGTAGCAATAACAGGAAGTAAGAGTAAATATTTCCAAACTACAGGAAATTCTCTCAGTTTTCACTTGAACAAATGACTCTATTGTTGTGTCCCATCTATTTCTGTTCTGTTACAACTTAATATTGGATTTCCCATCACTTTTTGTCCAGTGGCAATGGTCATTAGAACACATAAAAAAGGGTAAATATCCACAGCAATAAAAACCTGAAGAGGTTGGGGCTCTAGAGACCACTAGATATATCCAGCTTCACACTGTAACTGTGACAATGTGCGTCAATGTGTGTTGGAAATTTTGTATGTGTTTTGGAGGAGTTCCAGTTTATGTGTAATGGCGCCCAACATCCTCAAAGTAAACAAAGATCCACAATGCATACCTCTGATAACATAAGTTCTGTGTTGGGGGGGAGGTACACATTTTGTTTTTATTATTGTTTGGGGTTTTTTTTTAACTGTGTGTAGAAACATCACTGACCTTAGAAATAATCACTTTAAATGTTAGTGAACACATCAGGTTATGGTATGTATCTGCTGCTAGACTAAAAACAACAAGACACTGTAAATATCATGGGGTTTTCGGATTGCAGTAAAAAAAAGAAAAAAAAGAAAATCACACACATTTTGTAATGTAGCGCACGACAATGCACAGATGTGCATTACAGTATGCTGTAAGACAATGTATGTCACCAGCAAACTGAGGATCTTAGTCCAAAACGCCTTTATTGACATCTAAACATTATGGTCAAACAAACATATTGTTTTATGGTTTCTGAACCATACAGCAGTCCTTCATCAGGCATATTATGAAAGAGAAAAATAACTTAAAGGAGAACTATGGCGTGAGTGGAAATGCCTCATCCTCATAGTTCGAGCCGACGTGTGACAATTAAACTGTCACAGGTCGACTCAATAGATCGGGAAGTGAGCAAATACATACCGTCGCTCGCTCACTTCTCATTCATCTCCCTGCAGAGAGTCGTGAGCGTCAGTCACGGCTCCCTGCAGGGATTCCTCCCTGCTCCGAAGCTCCAGAGCTGTAGCTCATGATATACTGAGCTTTGGGTCACGGGAGGACGCTAGTTTATGTCCTCCCGTGACCCTTAAGAGAACTATGGGGAAAAACACTTACTCCATAGTTCTCTTAAAGTGGTTATAAAGAAAAATATTATTTCCCCTTCAGATGGCAATCTTTCTGTTCAGCAAACAAAACTGTTAGACAGTGACCACACCAGTCTATGGCTGTGTAATTATTTTTAAAAAATACTGAATATTCCATACCATCTATAGTCAGTTTTCCAGAGATACTGGCAGGAGCCTTTATGAACAGAACTCCCACCAATCATCTGCTTTAACAGTAAATTTGCTACAAAACCCAAAATTATTTTCTTATGAACAGCTGCCAAAAAAAGACAGAAATCTTACATTTTTTTAACAGATATATTACCATAACTAAAAAGAACAGCGACAAGGATTGTATAATCTCATTTTTGGCAGAGGTTTATAAGTAAGACTTAAATATTATAACAAGTAACTGTGGTGTGAGACAATGCCTGGGCAGGTTGACATCACACCGTATAAAGCTGTGTGATACATAAAGCACTACCTGACGTTTGGCATGATACCACAAAATGCATATTCAGCTCTGTACGAAAGCTTAGCTGTGATATAAACACATATTCAAGGTTAGGAAAAATGGTGAGGCTGTTGCTAACAGAAAAATATTTTGTATGCATCAACCAGTTAGAATTTGTGTTTTGTTTCAGGATCTGGAGTGCACAACAGTTAGAAGGTGATTGGTTCCAATGGGTAACAAGTATTTTATAAATCTGTGTGCATTTTATTGGACTCTTTATACATCTTTGGACTGTTGTAAATTCTCATGCAGTCCCTGGTGAAATACAGCTCTAGAAATGCATTACTTAAAGCAGCCCATGACGAAAAACAATGACTTTCCTAATTATGGTTGGCTCACAACAAAGAATGGGATAGCAGTTCTTAGAGTAGTGGTAATCCTGGGACTGCTTAGTACAGTTGAGGAGTAAGGCTTTTATTCAGGAAGACCCCTGCCATTAAGAAGTTCAGTATGTGGGCATGCGATAGGATTACTAGATTCTCCATGAAATTGGTAGACCTTTTTAAGTAGAACAATATTCATCCAACTAGTCTACACATTATTTTATGGCAGTAGCTCAATAAGTGATCACCTAATTACAATATTCATTGTAATTTATGTTATGTCTATAGAAACATTTAGGATGACTTTTGCACAATCAATGCCTATTTTGGTGATGAGCACATCTAGATAGTGTGGAGGACGACAGGGCTGGGTCCTGGATGGGAGATATGTATTGCCACTGTTTGGGTTGTGGTCCCTTTAAGGGCCACCACAGGGTTAACCTTCCTGCCCCAGGGAGGGATTTAAAGGTCTTCATCTCCCAGAGGGGAGGGTGGGAGTTGAGGAGGAAGTGATCAGCTGTGGCTGTGAGAAAGACCTGCTGTATTGCTGTGCTGACAGGACTTATATTCCTGGGATGGCACCCCCCCAGGTTTGGGACTTTTCCCAACAAGTCGGTGAGACACCCTTATGTTTTTGTTATTTTGTGCCGAAGACTTGAACTGTTGCTTTAAGTTCGCTGAAGGCAAGCGTGTGTTTTGTGTTTACCGTTGTGACTGCCCTACAAGAGGAAAATAAAAGCCTTGGTTTTATACGAAACCCTGTGTGCGAGTGCTCTGTGAGCTCCCCAACATCACAATAGATAGCCTTCAACTGTAGCGGGTATCTTGACTACTGAAAAAGTTCACCCTCAAAGCTGGATTTTCCTGGACAGTTACTAATGCTTCCTACTAATAAGTTCTGCTTTAAGGGTGTCAGAGTGCATGTGCAGTTGGCCAATTCAATTGAAACTTAACCGCTGGCAAACAGACATATGCACATATGAAATACAAATACTGTATGTTTACGGCAATACCAGGAAAGGACTAAAGGTGCCCATACACTGTGCGATTAATCGCACGATAATCGCGGGAAATCCCGCGATCGTACGATAATTGCAAAGTGTATGGAAGGCGTGCGGCCGTTTTTACTGTACCGTCGCACGTCTTTTGTCTAAGGAGCATGTTCGAAAACCAGCCGAAAATATTACGATTTTCGGCTGGTTTGTGGCATGCTCGGGAGAAAAATGCCGAACGGGCCGGTGTGCGCACGCGCACACTGCCCGTTCAGCATTGCGGTCATCGGAAGCCCGCCCAGCTCCAAGATGGGCAGATCGTACTTTTTTTTAAATTACTTTACAACCATCATACAACTAAGGTCTTGCGATGATTCTAAAGTGTATGGTCACCTTTGCCACTGCCAGATTCTCAACTGCTCTACACACTACATTGCATTTAAGCTATTCCACCTGGTCCAAGTCAACCTCAGCCTGTAGCTGGATAATGCACACTAATCATGTTATTCCTGTGCTTCCCCCCTCTAGTAAGCATTTTCCCTGAAAAGCAACATAAAACAGGAGGGCTTAAAATGCTGTCCCTCCCTGTCTGTAGGCTCAGTGCACATATGAAGAAAAATAAGATAATTATTTCTTAGTTGTTTTTTTGTTTTGTTTTTTAATAAACACACAACCAGATTAAATTGTGTTTAATATCTGCCTGGATATCAGTTTTAACAATGCTAGTTAAAACGATAAAGGGAAGATGGCTTGTTTCACCAGAATAGCCTTCCAAGGCCAAAGAAGTTCATGTTTATATAATACTGGTCATACATGTAACAAACAATAGATCATAGAATCCAATCACTTTGAACAATCTTTCATTCAAAAACCTCTGTTTGACACCATGAAGTGAACATCAATGTGGTCAAATTTCAAAAAAAAAATATCCTAAGACTCAACTGCTTAGTGCAACAATTTTCCTGAAGATATAATTCTTTGATTGAAATAATCTCTATATGAAACAAATGTATTATTACCTGTATGGTCAGCATACGGTGGAAAGGATTTAGATTAGTCTTTATTTTACCAATCGCTAAGCAGTTCCTTCAAGCCAGACCTAATTAGTACAATGGTTACAAATGAACAAGCAGCATTACTGTAGATAGTAACTGACCATTGAAATATAGAGCTTGAAATAGCATTACCCCCTTCCTGATTTATGCTATTAATGGGAGCTATGTTTTCTAATCTTCAGCCAAAACATAATTACATTAGATAAAGGGCTCCTGGGTGAACATAAATATAATAAATATATTTTTTAAACAAATCATGTTATGAATGAAGTTATACTGTAAGCTGGCTCTGGGTGAAAAAACGAATTGCCTAATACACTGAATATACAGCCAATGTTTTTCTCATTTAAGGAAGAGCAGAAAAGGGTTAGAACAAGGGTGCACCGATACCAGTATCGGTATCTATGTAGATTACGAGTACTCATGAAAATGCCCCGATACTGACACTTTACATTTTTTAAATACATTTGGCCGCTATAAGGTCCCATGCTTGCTGGTAACCTCGCAACACTCGTTTACAGCACCAGCCACACATCTCTTCCTCCTTTCTGGGGAACACGGCTGCCCGCACCCACCCATGGGACCTCGCACAGCCCTGGTCAGAGCCCATGCAGCCTTAGTAAATCCCTGCACGGCCCTCCTGAGACCCCATACAGCCTTGATGAGATCTTACACAGCCCTGGTGGGAACCCACACTGAGACCATACACAGCTCTCCTGAGACCACACACAGCCCCTCTAATACCCTGCACAGCCCTCCTGTGACCCTGCAAAGCCCATCTGAGACTCTCCATATCCCTCCTGAAATCATGTATGTAGTCTTCTATAGCTGATCATATTATTCTGTATTGCTGTATAATGTATTGCTGGGATTTGTTGTCCTCTATAGCTGGTTTTCTGCATTGCTGTATAATGCATTTCTGGGAGTTGTAGTCCCTCCACAGCTTGGAGTCAGTGGCAGAACAGGAACACAGTGTTTGAAGCTGCGACTGGGCACTGACACTTCACCACTGACCTAAAATCATTAGTTTGTATTGTTTTAGAAAAACTGTCACATGACACTAAAAAGGGTATTGGCGAGTATTTGAGGAAAAGTATCAGTACTCATACTCGGTCTGGAAAAAATGGTATTGGTGCGTCCCTAGTTAGAACTTCTGTTTGGTTCTTTTATGTGGTCTATGTCCTCAATGAGGAGAATGTCCTAATCTGCTGACGACCATTGCCACTGCGACAGAAAGCTAAGGTAAATCTAAAATGTTTCAATTGCCAACACGAGTAATGGGGTAATATGCTAACAGGTTAACGATGGGCTGTTCCTTATAATTGCCGACATTTACTCCTATAGACATTTCCTGTTGTGTCTAAAATTTGAAAGGAAATCCCCCTAAAAGGGGAGGCAGACAACAAAATCATGAAGTTCTATCCCTCCCCCACCATGCAAAACGTAGGGGAAATAAAGCTGACAGGAATTCCACTATTTTAACTGGTTTGAAAATCTTTCTATCAATGACTGCAGATAAGTGCTTCCTGAAATCAGAAATGTGCCTGACATGAATTATCTAATTAATAAAGTGGCCCGTTTCTCCCAGGATTCACACATTTGGATTCAATTGCAAAATGAGAATACTGAGTGAAAATTGTATGAATCTCATATGAAAGACATGAATAAATTGACAACTACAATGATATTTGGATGGGAAATTGGGCAACTGATCATCTTGTCATATATTATTCCAACTGTTTTTACTTTGTTATGCAGTAGTGAATTACAGCTGAACTCCAGGTACAAAATATTCAGCTAGGCAATGATCAATACATTGAGAAGAGCATCAGTCTCTTGCACCTCCTTCACTGCCCAGTCAGCATGCTGGAGGTGAAGGACAATACTATATCCCTTCTACAATTTATAACAGTGTAATGGCAGTTGAGGGGGGAGGGGGTTGGTGGTGTGAGATGCCACTCTCCTTGCTGCAATTACACACGGCCCTGTTGCAGGGCCAACAGGGGATCCCAAGCACTATGAAGATTAGGGGGACTTGGAACACCTTGTTACAAGGGTCGATCACACTTAAAATAGGTCCAGATTTGAATGCAATTTAACTGTTTAATCATGTACTCCATAGGAGGTAGGACTGGAGGAGGTGGAAAACACCAAAAACTTGGTCGTTTCCAAAAGCATTTCAGGCTTGAAGTGCCAGGGTGTGTCTTAGCATTCAGAAGCATCACACAACAGCATCTAAAGCTAATTAGAGTTTCACAGTTCCAAGGATGGCTCAAACATGGATCAAATTAGGCCAATATGGCCTCCAGGTACACTGCCTGCATAAAGAGAGAGGACACCTGCTGGGCCCAGGCTTCAGGACAGACAACCACCCTTTCTCCAGCAGGGAAAGGGCTCTAAGGCACCCACTCCCAAGAAAAAAGGGCTAACTCAGAACAGAGAGAGGAACGGCACTTCTAGAACAGGGATCACCCATTTAATCAAAGCCTGATCCAACCCAATAGTGACAAACTCCCCAGAGGTTGGCTAGCTATGAAGACAGGCAAGGCCCGGTGCACCGGAACCATCACGCTGCACTCTCGAGCTTCCCTCCCAGAGTAATTGGCAGGTAAATGCAAATACAGGAAGCCCAGTTACAATAGAACTTGACAAGCACAACCTAAGCACTTGCAGACAGCAGTGGCTGGGAAAACCATGCATCTCTACAACTGTAGCAGAGAAAGCTGTGTCAAAAAGATGCTACAAGCAGTTGCTTATTTTAGACAGGGCTCTCACTAAATACCCCCTTTAATTGGACTTACAAGGAGGCAATTGTCTTTTCACTCAGTGCAAACTGATGTTGAATAAATCCATTAATTCACTAAATAACGGGGGGAAAAGTAAGTTATTTTTGCATTTAGATTCTCTCTGGAATCAGACTTTGGTTAAAGACATGGAAACCTTCACTTTAAAAATGACAACAGAGATAATCAGAAAAGGAGGAAATTATTTTTTTAAGTTGTGGTATAAGTATTTGACAGCTGGACACTGTCTGCGTTTTTACTGCCTGAATGTGTACCTTACTTACTTTTGCATGAAATCCTAAACTGCATCAGACACCACTCAAATGAATAGGGAATGTAATTAGTAATGTAATGAAACAGCAGATGTGGTCAGAATTTTTGAGCTTCAATCAGCCCTCAACTGGCCATTAACTAAACATCCTAAGAGAACCATCTATAGCCTTATTAAAGTTGTTTTATAACGATCCATCTAATTCTATCATGCCGTTTGACAACAGACCTTTGTAAAATGTTTCCAGAAGCATTATTACGTTTTTTTTTTACTCTTTAATACTAACAAGCCATTTAATTTCCTATATTCCCCCAGTACATCAAGCTTGCTTTACACGTGTGTAAGAAAATGGTAAATTATCTATAAAACGGTGCCATCTTTCCCCTACTGAAGAAAGTGATAAATTGAATGGCTTTGACCTGACTAGAAAGAGAGGGCAGGCATGGTAAAAGCATTTTAACACGGTACGCGTGTGTTTTGTCCCCTCTTTCAGTATTGCACAGTCAATGAGAAATAACTGGTTTGCAGTGCTCACTCCTTTCCTCTTCTCAGGGTCTGGAACTCATTTACCTTTTTGCTGCAGGTCATTCCATTAAAGCTAATTTTTGTTATACATTCCGCACTGTGGCACTTGCAATGACAGTAAAAGGCGTCCTCATTTGCTATCAGCTCGCTGTATACACTGTTAGTGCAGGAAAATCTAATTGTAGGCTTGTATTGAAGGCCCTAATTACATAGTTTTTCCTCCTGCTTAAAACATTAAGGAGTGCACTGTACACTTGACATTGAGGTGTGAAATAATAAATATGAGTGGGAACATCCAAGCAAAATGTGTATGCTAATAAACTGTTCACATTTTAAGCTAAAACCAAAAGTACACTAATCTAGCTGCTGCTCTACATGCACATATTATATATTACTTTACACGTTATATACATACAATGTACAGGTTAATTCTAGGAATGTACCAAATACAAATATAATTGGAAATAAGTCATGTTTCTGATTTGTACTCATTTATTTTTTACATATAAACATTGACTGTTGATCAAAAGGACATGACAGACCATTAAAATGTGTCTAAACCTGAACAATAAACTTATTTTATTTGCTCCGGGTTGTTTTGCTAAATACACTGTTAAAAGTCTTTTGTTCTTTCTGTTCGATGTATACAAAATACTAGTAAAAGGAAATCTCCCAGAACACAGAAAAAAAGATAGGACTTACAAAGGCATAGATGTTGGCCAACAATAACACATTTTTACTGACTTTTGCTCTATAGATTTTAGGATGATGGACAGTGCAGCGACAATAAATACTGAGTGTGGCCTTTGTACAAATATTACAGGTAACTTACTCACTCTTACTGTTGTAATAGCAACACTACAACCCTAGCATTTTTCTGTACACTAAGCCACTTAGAAGGTCTTACCAAGATGTGACCCTCACAACAAAATGTCTAAAGAGTTTGCTGGGGTATTTGGACCACAAACTATGTGCAGAAGTGTGAAAAAACAATGAGCAAATCACAGGGCATTACAATTCTGGAAAGACATATGCATAAGAAGGACAATCATTTACAAGTAAGTGTAATTTGTTTTTTTTTCTTGCCGAATGTAGAAAATCATACTTGACTACAGATTGAAATGGAAAAGTGATACGCCACTTCAACATACATATTCCAAGTTTAGCTGTGACAACATGACAACAAATAAACTTGATAAAATCCACACATGCACCAAAATAAGTACCAAAGAGAACAGTCACCAGTAATTTAATTTTAAAGCTTGGAAACAACTGAAAATCTTTAAATGCCAGGTACATGGAATGCATAGTCTAACATTTTCCTGTGGAGAGCCATATGCCAATCTGGAAATGCCAAAGAGAAATTTTCAAGGAATCTAAATAGATAACCTCTACCGAGACAGCAATGTCAGCTTTGTAACCTCATGACTGAACATGAGTGGTGAGCGCAAGATTAAAAGGAGAGAGCTTTGGGAGTTACAAGAAAGACTGGAAAAGAGAAGACTTGCAAAAGCAACTGTGATTGCCATGTGATTAGCAAGCAGCAGATATACACAGAGGGCAACTTAGAAGGATTCTTTGAAAAACTACTAACAAGTTACATGAAGGAGAATTATGTGAACAGCTAAGAGACAGCTTCTGCACAAACAGAAAAAGAAAGACAATATTCTAATTCGAGTTCACCAATGACCTTGGATAATTGGTAAAAAAGAAGCTGTGATGGGGGAAAATAAATCAGAGCATTGTTGAAAACTCCCTTTAAATATGGCCACCATGCACCCTTTTTAGGCATGTAGCGCTAGATATCTGCTTAATATCCGACTTTGAATTGCTCATTTAGAGGGCCGTCAAGACCTCAAAGTCTATTTCCACTTTTGCAGTCAAATCTGAGAAACCCCCACTATATGTTATGTGTTCCCATTCACACAGCATATCTAAAAAGAGTAAAAAAAAATATTCCTTGTTTCTTTGGAGCAGATTTATACATAGAACTCTATAGGGAGCTTCTATTGCTTAGAATATAAGGCTATGCAGATAAGGGACCTTGCGAGGGACAGACGCAGAGCATTAACATACAATGTACCCCCAACCCTTTGTTAGGACAGAGAGTCCTACACATCCAATTTACAACTGACAATGAAAACTGCCAGCACAGTACAGACAGGGTTAATTATGGTAATTATATCCCCCTCCCTCCTAACATTTCATACCAGGGGAAAACTAACAGGGTTTTCAGCAAGTAATAAGGTAAGCTGCATCTGAAACATTTTTAAAAGGTCATGCTATTGTGTTATCCCAATATGAATGCAAAAGTGGAAATACACTTGAAGAGGATAAGTTCACTTTTGGTAAAATTGTCCTTAAAGTGACACTAAACTCAGGAGTTAAACCTTAACTACAATATGCCTGGACTACAATATCATATTTAGTAACTTGTATTGAGATTGTAGTCCATTATGGAAGCATGCTGGGAGCGGTGGCTACTTTACAACACACACAGAATCCATGGGGAACAAAAGTAGCCACCCTCCAGAAGGAAGGACAGTGTCACCACCAATCCAGAAATGATTTGAGGATCTACAGCCGAGTGATACACAAATAAGGCTCAGTATTGTTAATAGTTAAGGTACTTAAATTCATTTTTAAGATTTAACTCCTGCGTTTAGTGTCACTTTAAATAAATCCCCCCACTCCTAAGTAAATACTTTCCCTCCTTAGCAGTCCAGCTGCAGTGACCCATGCTGGCTCTAAGCTGCAGGGAGAGCATATTTTTACTTGTCCTTTAAATTTGCATGGAAAACCGAAAAAAAATTAAATGATTACGCCTACATTTCATATGCGTTATTTATATTAAAATCGGGGCTTTTGGCAACTATACCCCCCAAAAAAAGCTAATGAAGCAGAAGTGTCCAAAATTGTATGATGTTACTGCCTAATTCAACTGCCTTGAATTAAGTAAAACAAAGAGTAATAAACTGAGTAAGGTTTCTGAAATCTATGACAGTTGCAACGGTTGCTGGAAACCATTAGCAGTTTGCTGATTTCACTTGTTGCCTGGAATTCTATGGAAAAGCCCCCAAGTCTGCATTAGCTAAGCACAGGCTACGTAGCATAGTTGATTTTCCAATTACCAGGGAAGGAGATTTATTGGTGAATTTCAGGAAGGACAAAGGGAGAGCAGCTGGCTCTTTAATATGCAATCTAATAAGATGAAAACCGTTACAACATTTTCATTCAGATGCTACTAACAAAGCTGGAATGAATCCTAAGAAGGGGGAAGAAAGTTGCAAAGGGGGCTTCTAACGGAAAATTAAATTTGATGGTTGAAAACACATATAAATGATTGAAAGTGAAAAACCCTGATATAAAAAAAAGCGAGAACATTTAGAATGCCACTCACAACCGTTTCCTTAAACTGTATGTGAAGGGTATCACCACAGATAATATTTTCCCATAGGCTGCCGAAAACTAATTTCCTGCTGATCACAACATATCTGCAAAAATAAAAAAAATCTTTCCATCGGCCCTCAAGGTATTCAGTTGGGGAAGGATGTTAGGCAGATAATAAATCACCCAAGTAAAACTAAATAAAAGACAAAAAAATCCCAACGTGTAAGCATGTGTTGTAATCACAATTCAATAGATAGACATAATTACGGGACATATACTACATACACACACATATATTATATATAAATATATGCACAAGCATACACACAAACAATTCACAACGTCCTTGAAATCTCTGACCTATACTGAAAAACTATCCTTTATCACAATTTAACCTAACATACCTTGAAATATATTAGAGAGAAATGCATAGAGGTTTTGCCCATATTTTCTTTCATGATCAGAACTAAACAATACAAATTCCTTTTTTAACCTTGAAAATATGGAATATTACATATTTTGTATTCTTTATATCCAACCAGCCAGTAAAGCATTAAAAAACAAATAACAGCAATGACTCACTCAGCTAACACCCCGTCCAACTTACTGCTCCATCTAAGGTTTCAATCAGAGATATCGTGCCCGAAAGCAGACAGCTACTGCTATTCTTTATCATTAGAAAACGATAGAGATCTAAGAACCAAAAACATTATCAGGGTTATTCGCAAAAGGGTGAAGAGTTTGGAGAAGAAGTAAACAATCTAGGACAGCATAGCTGAACTGCAAAGGGGTAATTTTTCCAAATCAGCTATTTTGGCCTAGATTATTATTATTATTGTACAGGATTTATATAGCGCCAACAGTTTGATTGTTCACTTCTCCTGCCTTCACCAAACTCTTCACCCTTTTGTGAATAACCCTGTATGACTCCAATGAACTAGAGATCTACAAACAACATTTTATAGCACATTCACCAAATATGCAAAGAGAGCAAATAGATTTTAATGGTGCAAAAATAGAGGGAATCTTTTGTACGTTGTCAAGTCTCTAGGCCTGAATATCACCCCATATAGGCACCTTAGTAAGTAATCATATTTACTAAGGCAAATGCATGTCGTCTGCACTGTGTGGCAGCATTTTAAACTATATTCCCCTTTATCTGAATTACTCTCCTTGGTAGAAATATTAAGTAGCATGAAAAAACTAATCTGAAGCCACACAAGTTAGATGTATTTTAGAATTCAGCTTGCATGGAGGCATCCTAAAAGAAAAACAAATATTAAATACCCATCACCTGTTTCAGAAGAGGTTACATCTATATTATCTACTTTCACTACTGGTTCTTTCAGTGCATTTGTTATTTAAACAGCTCCATTAAGTGTTACTTCCAAGTGAAGTGACACTTCAGGACTTTGAAACCTGCTTAACATCAGCAAGACAGAATAGCAATAAGATAAAACACATATGAAGCACTGCAAGCTTTCAAGACCATCGCTTTCTTACAGTCAGTGCATTTGTTGTAATCAAACAAATAGTCCATCAGATTCATTTGATCCCAAATTGTAGCACAGTTCTTACTTTTTCAAGTCCACTTACTGATAAAAAATTCAGCTTCTGTGGTATTCTATTTTGTTTTTAAAAAAATCCCTAGATAAAAAAAAAAGATTTTCACAGTATTATATTTGATTGAAAATCGACTGAAAAAAGTTTTCTAGAATTTTTCTTCAATATTTGTTTTTTAAATTGATGCCTCTGGCTTTGCTTTTGTATTTGCTCATTTTCTGAAACACATACATTTGACATTCCAAACAATAAAAATACAGCATAATGAGGTGTAATACAGTATTAAATTTTTTTTCGAAATACTGTATTCAAGAGAATAAAATAATGTAATTTTTTTGCTCACTTTGCATTTAATCAGCATATGTACCCATATAGTTTCACAAAAATATAGGATATTCATTCATACATTTGATTTTTTTTAAGTAGTAGCAGTATCCAGACTTTAACCCCTTCGTGAATGACGACGTACAGTGTACGTCGCCAACATCACACAGAACAGGTAGATCAACAACACATTTCACTATAATGATATACAAATATGAGATCTGCATGTGTAAATCTGGAATGGGAAATAATTTAAAACACATCCAAGTAAGCAGTCAATATGCAGATAGTTTTAAAGTAGTATTAAAGTAGTATTAAACTCTCAAACTTGTATTCAATAATGAATCCAGATCAAACAAATATACATTGTCCAGCAAAGCATTGCTTTACATTTTTGCCTAAGCACTTACAACAGTGTTCCCACAGCAGCTCTGGGATTATATGCGAAGAGCTGTAGTTTGATCTGTTCTAATGTGCCCCTATGGGAACGTGATAATACATACTTCTGGCTCACTGGTGTGCACACTTCTTCACTTAGTGCTGGTCCTGGATCATAGTTCCCTGCACACTCTGCAAATAAGGTATATGTTTTTAAGCAGCATGGCAGTGGTTAATCAGTCTCTTTTAGCATGGCAGCAGTCACCCACAGGATGCCCAGTCTCCTGTAGCATAATATTACTCGCCCATAGCATCTTCTAAACATGCAAAATAAATATTTTTCTTGAAAGTGACACTAAACTCATGAGTTAAACCTTAAAAAAACATTCAATTACCTTAACTATTAACAAAAATGTATCTTACTTGTTCCCCACAGTCCCTGTGTGTGATATAAAGTAGCCACTGATCCAAGCTCGCTCCCTTGATAGACTACAATCTCAACCAAATTAATAAACTAAATCTGTGATTATAGCCCATCACAGGAGCAAGCTTGAAGTGGTGGCTACTTTTCAACAAGCACAGGGTCCATGGGGTACAAAAATAGCCACCCTCCAGAAGGAAGGACAGTGTCGGCAACAATATAGAGATGATTTGAGGATCTACAGAGTGATACACAAATGAGCTACATTTTTTGTTAATAGTTAAGGTACTTGAATGCATTTTTAAGATTTAACTCCTGAGTTCAGTGTCACTTTCACATGGAAGTGTAAAAGTAGGCAGTCGCTCATAGCCCCTTATATTTTATATCCTGTACCATGCCAGCCTTCACTCTTTCACCTTGGCAGCTCTTTCTTACACCCTCCCGTAGCATGGCACCAATCTCTTGCAATATTGGAGCAGTAAAAGTGCATTTTGGGTACAAGTGTTGATTAGGTGTTGCATGCCAGTCAGAGGGTTAACAACAGACTTTGAGCAAACCACACTAGCCCTCAATGGAAAAAGGCATGTTGTAGCTCATCCAACAAGAATCGGGTTTTCATGCATTTTCCATTTGCAGAAAAAAAAAAAAAACACCTAGAGTGATTTATCTCAATGTATAAAAATACATTCAGTCTAAGATTAAAATATTTACAATGTATATATTTATGTGTAAATTAAAAAGGCTGCTTTTTGTTAAGCCATCTGTGAGTTGAAGCTGCTCTTTAAATAATTAGTACAAAATACACATTATGCAAATGTTTTCGCAGTCAGGGCTGTGATGCATACATGCATAATAAAAAAGAAAAGATCAGCATTTCATTATTTACAAAGAACGGGGGTCATTTATTTAACGTATCAGTGAGACAGAGTGCAGGAATCACATTTAAGATATGTTCACATGTGTGCTTGTCATTTATTTTGTTTATTTCCTTTCCAAATTTGCTACCCTTTTATTTAAACTGCCACCAAGAAAGTTTTTTTTAAACATGTTAAGGTATTGATCTCTAGCTAAGCCATACATTTTAGCCACCTTTAAAACCTAACTAAAGTTTTGCGTGAAAGCCTATACATAAAATTAGCGTGCAGTAAGAAAACTACTTGTGTCTTATGTCATTATAATTAAGCACCAGTGCCAGCATATCATTCGGTTCCCCGGTATTCAGCTACAGTTAAAGACCGGTGGTCTTTGCATGACAGCAGCAATCTATATGCGGCGGTCTGAAATGATGCCCTCTGAGTCTGAATTGGAGCTCTCCAATCAGCAACGATCATGCTCCTTACTGGAGGTGGGGTGAGCACTGCAGTTAGACCAAATGTTGAAGCATTATTACTGCCAAATAAAAAAGAAACAAAATCTTCTACAATACAAATAAAGAAAATGTCTGAACCCTCCAGTAATACGTCCAAATCTCCGTAACAAGGTTAGCAAAATGATCGTAACTTAGGAATTGAGATTTGGGTAGAATACATTTCTGAAAAGGCCAATCATCTTGGTGCCTCAAGTCCAAGCTTTGCGATTCCCCTAGATTCCTACAGCAGAAAGCCACCATGTACCCAACTTGATAGAAGTCTGGGTGCCCACACATAGGCATATATTTAGAGATACTGTAAGAAAACAACTTTCCTTCTGGCAAATTATAGCAGTCAAATGTTTTTATTGGTCAGTTAGAATGATCCCGTTTACCTTTGGTACCTTTTGCTAGACGTCTGCAGTCCATCACGCTTAAGAGTTTCATTTTTTTCCCATGTATTCAGAGCAGTGTGCCAACTCATCTAGTAGCAATTCATCATTATTAATTTTGTTTGCGAACACTTTGTTTAACATATGTCTCATAAACCTGGAGCCAAGAAACTGCATATTAGGCTATTTTCTGCCTTGAGCTCTGTGAAGCTTTACTCGTGTAAAATTAGTAAACCTCATATTTCACTTTACCTGTTAAAAAATAAACATACAAACAAAACAAACCCGTACATTTCACCACTGTATGCACAGAATACTGATCGGTCAAAGCCCACTAGATAAGTATTACCATATATAATACCAGGAAAGTCACAAACATGGACACCACCAACCTTTGGATTTCCAGCTACATGCAAATACAACTAGTATGAGCCATAGAAATGCTAAAAGAAAAGTAGTGAAAACATTAAAATAATGCAGTGTTAACCCTATTTTTTTTTAAATAAGAACAATAGGACATTCTGAACACTGCAAGATAAAACATTACCGGGTGCATACAGCTTAATGATGATTTATTAGGTACAGCACAAACACATCTAATAGAGTTTTCTATTTCAACATAAAGAGCACCTTTATAACATAAAACTATAAAATATATGTAAAGCCAAAAGGTTTTCTTTTTAGGTTTTGTGCAGAACCTCTGACTTTTAATGCTGCCTTTGTCCCAGCTGTGGACGGCGGATGCTGGTGACCATTGTTACTGGTACATAAAGTGATAGAAAATCACAGGAACAGGTCAGGGGAGATTTATGCTGTGTCCCTTGGACAGAACCTGAGAGAAATCTCCTCAACAAGATACAGATAGGAAAAAAAAAACTTACAAGGGTCTTACCCATTCCCTACTCTATCTTTAAATAAAAGGTTTGACTTTACATAGATAGATCGATAGATAGATTGATTTACAAATAAGAAGCCAAAATTTACTGAAGCTCAGTCTTTAATACAAATTTTGTCTATATATTTAATAATGGGGAACTGCACGGTGATAGGCCCTCCTTACAATCTTGTCTTGAATTGTATTGCGATTGTCATGTCTACCTTATATTGTAAAGCGCTGTGCAAACTGTTGGCACTATATAAATCCTGTATAATGATAAATCCAATAAGCCAATGGCATTTGGAAGAACTCAAATCTGAGGATACTCATAGTTCTCCAACTGGTTAATGAGGTAGATAGAAACATCTATGCAATTTTTTGCGACCTGCAGGAACTTCTACCATGTAACCAAGTCTCTAAAAGACAGTTCTATAGTGAAGCAGTAAATAAGATGAGGGATGCAGAAAAGAGGTAGCTGCGTGTTACTTGCCCATGGGGGTTAGATAATCGCAGAACCAATTTTTATTGGAACATTTTCCAACAGAGGAAAATAGCCAATGGCATTTGGAAGAACTCAAATCTGAGGATACTCATAGTTCTCCAACTGGTTAATGAGGTAGATAGATTATAGGTATCTGTCGACTGGGTGAGGGGAAAAAAAAGACAGATTCATATGCCCTATCCAGTCAGATAGCTGTGCAACCTTGTCGTCACTGCTCAAGTGATTGTTAAAATCTTTCTGGTCAGGCCATTTCTCTGTACTCTCATTCAATACTATGATGATTAGTCTGCAGTAGGACAGGGGGGGAAACTCGTCATTTTTTTCAACCTGATCTATATAAAATAGTACAATGTGATCTGTGCACCAATAACTCTGCCTAACATAAGCATTTGCTTCAACAATAAAGCCCATGTAGGGCATCTTTGGAGATTGATCAACACTTCTAACCACAGGAAGCAGATTTCCTAAAATTGTGAAAAACCACTGAGTAGGTGCCTTCCAATCTCTATAAAGAAAAGTGAAATATTTTTTTACTGCACACACCATTCAGGAACACTGGCCAAGTAGAACTAAAGACCTCCACAGGTCCTGGCCAGTTCATGGAGTATTCTCCCCTTCTAAGGTCAGTCTCAAATATACACTTCATTTGCAAATCCTGTTTGGCTAGACAGATAAGGGTGTCCTTTCAGTGAGAAGAAGGAAGCAGCTTTGCTTTACATTTTCAGTAAAAACCCAAGACTGCCAAAGGTTGTTGCTAGTAAAAAAATATGCGCGGCTGGCAGACATCACTAAATACTTTCTTGGTGTTACGTCAACAGAAACTTCATACAGAAAGCAAAAGTGTGAACCCTGTTATAGCACAGTAAAAACAATAGCATCATGCATTCTTCAGATCATTTTACAAACAGAAGTAAAACAATATCTAGTATGAAACAATTGATTAAAGGGAGATGACAGCAAAACGTGTAGTTAGATTTAAAAACTTGGAATCAAAACACAAAAAAGGTTGCCAGTTTGTTTCAGGAAAGCAGCCTGCCAATAAAAATAGCATGTATAACACTTGTGGCTTTCTCATTGCATCATCGTTTTGCCAAGACATCAGACTGTACACTACTTAAGCATAAAGGTTGCTGGCAGACGGCATTAGCGCATAAAAGGCCAATATGCAAAATTATTTCTCCACAGTATAGGCAAAAACAGGCTTTGGGGATTCACTACTTTTAAAACGAAAAGGAAAGTTGTTGACCAAGATTTTAAAGAAAAAAATCAGCCAAAGAAAAGGGATGTAGTATTTAGGCACATTTAGAAATAATGCTTGTAAACCCCAATGGTCTAATGAACAGACACACAGTTTTTATAATTCTATCATTGTGTTCCACGGCTGAATGAGTGTCAAGCCAATGCCAAGCTAGTTTCCCATTTGAATGACATATGGATCCAACCAACCAGAGAGATGTTAGAACATTAAATGCCACAAACAGACCGGAGAAGCATACAAAGTACCAAATTAGTGCTCAGGCAAGCATGTACACTTTAGAATGTCATTTTACTAGAGGAACATAGATTGCGTAAAACAGCAGAGACTTAGGAAAGCACCTCTTAGCATAGAAGTGAACAAGCCAATATAAACACAGGAGGGGATTACATACATTATAAAACTCATATGTCTTGTATCAGAAGTAGACACTTTGATGAAGAACTTTTACTGGTCTTAACCTTATTAAAATACCCAGTTATAGGTCCATTCACAGCACATGTGCTATTTTTTTTTCCTATTTAAATTTTTTATTGCATTTTTTTAAAAACATACATAAACAATGTGGGAACAACAATGGAGAAAACAAGCAATATTATTTAAGTTATAAACAGCAGACAAAAGGAATAGAGAAGGGGGAAAAGAACCTCCACAAGGAGATGTAACTTTCCAGTGCGAGAATGAGGATAACCCATTTCCAGAGCAGCTACAGTACCAAAGGGGGCAGTCAGAGCTCCATGTCCCTCATCACCCTCTATATTCGAAAAAAGCTCATGAAAATACCATCGGGACTAGTTGCATAGAAGGCATAAGATAAAAAAACACCCCTCTGACAATGAACATGGGTTTAAAGCACGTGGAAAAGAAGGGAAGGAGAGAGAAGAAGGGAGGAAGAAAGCAGAAATAGGGAATGCAGAAAAAGAGGATAAGGGAGAGAAGAAGGGAAGGAGGGGGAAAGGGGAAGAGAGCATGAAAAAATGGCAGAAAGAAAGGACAAGACACCAAATGTATCTCAACACTAGGACAATAATCTCCACCCCGGGTATATGCAGACATCCCGCACTGCATACCATGTCACAGTAGTAGGTCATAGAACATACATACATTAGTACAGCAGATAGTGAGAAATTGCCAGCATGCCACAGGATTGTCAAAGAGTACAGGCATGCTACAGGAATGGTTGGACACTAGGGACATGCTGTAGGAGACTGGCAGAGACTGGGGACATGTTACAAGAAACTTCTGGAGATCACCTTACAGTGAGTGCTACCTACAGCCAACTAAACAAATATATTGGCACCATGTTTGCTATTCCTTGCAGCAAGATACATTATAATATATTCCTTCAATCTACCCAAGTAAGCACATAGGCATGGGCAACACTGAGTGCTGCCCAGTGGGGCCCTGGGGTGCACAGTTAGTACCAAAGTGCACCAGAGAAATAAATATGTAGTCTGAATTTAAAAAATGCCACAAACTAAAACCCCATTTAAAAGCAAACAAAAAGTGAACTGAGTGATCTCAAAAATGCATTATTTTTTAAAACTGGATTGGAATACTGTAAGGTCCAGATCATTCAATGATCAGAATTAAAAATATATGAAGGTGCTAAAAGAGAGAGAGGTCAAACACTGAGTAGGCTCTACTGTATTGCACACGGCTGTCAGTCCAACATGTTTGAAGTGCTGGAAGGTGGGGGCGTTCAGGCAGCATATAGGAGGCACAGAGAGGACCTCAGAACAGTGACATTGAGTGTTCACATTTAAGCAACAGATGATGGGGGAAGCTGAAAATTTGCAACAGTGAATAATAGGGTCACTCAAAAGGACTAGAAAGATGTGAATCACAAGTGTGGTCAAACAAAGTTACCAATATTCTGGCAGGTAAGACAGTTCATTTATAGGTATTTCACAATTTTTAAGGTCCGCTTTACTAGACATTGTACCTTTAAGTAAATGCAGTTGACTAGTTAGCCAAGCCATCAACATCAATCACAAAAAGACTGAATCTTCCATAAAAAGCCATTTCTAACATAAATGGTGTATGACACATAAATCTTATTTATGAGAAATTCAAAGAGGAAAACTCTTTAGTTATAGTCCAGTTAATACTGTTTAGTCCATAATAAATGTTATACTTGGCACATAGTTCAAAAACTATGCCTCGTTTGTGCTGCATCAAAGCCTAAACGGAGAGGTTGTAGAGAAGAGAAAATTCAAACAATGTCATTAAAGAAGTTGTGTAGGCAAATATGAATATACGGCAAAATAGCTAGGGATCAAAGACAAAAGCCGTAATACCTTTTCCTCCTTAGCCTTTGAGTGGGGATGGAATCTTTCAAGGTTAAAACCTTACTTCCCATCCTGGTGATACCGCTGGCAATGATATACTGTAACACAGCCCCAGCAGGCAGCGTGGGAGTCTAGAGAAAGATATTCTGGTCTATGGAAAGAAGTGCATCACACACAGGACTGCCAAACATATGTGAGCTGCAGGGAATCAGGTTAGAAGACCCTGCTATGTCTCCACTTGTCTTAGAGCTAATTTCAGCTGCACTGTACTATTTTATGTTGTGATAAAAGAATTGAAAAAAAATGTTTGTGTCTGTTAGCCTGGGTTCACACCTAGGTGTACCAAATATGCGCGTTTGCCGCGCATTTCGTGCCGCACGGTTTTACCGTGATTTGCGGTAAGAAACGCACGACAAACGCGTGTTTCCAAGGGCTATCCGGCTGTATCCTAATGGATACGCGCGGCAAACACGCCCCAAAGAAGCTCCTGTACTTCTTTTAAAAATGCCCAGGTGTGAACCAGGCCTTAGGGATCCATCATACTCTATGTTCATTCCTGGTATTAAACCATTTTTAAAAATATAGCAACTTAAAGTTATGTAAACCTATTTTTCAGTATGTTTGGCATCATGCCGCAGTTTTCATAACTAAATCATTTTTTGTGAATCTATTGCAAAGTTCCTTACCTGGGGAACCTGCCGGTAACATCACTTCCTGTTGCAGGCTAACAATGCTCAGCCACTGCCTTTCACGTAGCAACAAGGTTATCAGCCGGCCATGTGCACTCTTCAGTTGGCTACCGGTCTGCCTTTAAGGTCTAGCAAAAAGACATCCCAACAGTCAACTGAAGGAACTTGCACAGTAGGCTAACAATGCTGTTGCCAATTGGGAGACAGTGACTTAAGGCTGTGACACACTGCAGACGAAGCAAAGCGAAAAAAATCGCAACCTTCCACTTTGCACCGCACTGCAGCTTGTCTACACTGTAGTTTGTCTGGGCACAGCGGAGCTCGGGATCGCCAGCAGCGGCGGCAACGGAGGGGGCGCACAACCGCACGCATATTACAAGCGATCGGGCGTCTCTACAGATGTCTGAACGCTTGTATGTAAACAGCCATCGCTGGCTGTTTACATTCAAAGCCAAAGGACTGGAAACAGAGAAGAACTGAGTGACAGAGGAGGGGTGAGATTCTGATTGGCTGGTCACGTGTTGTCGCTTTGTGATGCCTTCAAGGAATCGCGTGCTGTGATTGGCTGGAGATTAACTTTTTCATCTCTCGACGCTGCGCTTCACACGCTGTCGCCGGGCAGAGCAGGGGATCGGAAATCTTTAGACACACTGCTCGCGAAGGGCCGTGAGTCACCGCTCGCCTGTGCGCCACTTCGCCTGTGCGCCACTTCGCCTGCAGTGTGTCACGGGCTTTAGAGTTGTCAGCCTGCAATAGGAAGTGTGATCTTTGAGTACAGTGGTAAGGGGGACTTGTATTCTCCTTCAGAAGCCCCATGTGAAAGGATGACAACATAGGGCACAGCTGGGTGACAGGGATAGAGTGTTGTCACCAGGGCCGGATTTCCCACAAGGCCAACCAAGGCCTGGCCTCGGGGGAGCAGGGAGTAGAGGGGCAGCAGGGGTGTTGAATTCCTATCTCCCGATGCCGCATGCAGTTCCGGGCGGGTAGTTGTTTTCTACATTTAGCCCTGCTTTAGGCAAGCAGAACTGCGGGGAAGCCGCCGCTTGTTTTATACAAGTGATCTTGGCAATGTCGCCGAGATAACTTGTGTGCAGCCTGCAGGTCTGACACTCTCCATGGGGCGGTTGGTTGGCAGTAGGGGGGGCGATCCTGCCCTGGTTTTCAAACTGAACACCAAGTGCATGACAGTTGGGTGAAAACACTCTGTCCCGGTTACCCAACTGTGCTCCTGTGTTGTCATCCTGTCACAGGGGCTTTTAAAGGAGACTACAAGTTACATTTCACACTGTGCTGTTATTGACAACATCAGATAGCGATTCTCAAGTGTGTAAGTAATAACAAGCCAAATATTTGTTGGTATTATTGGTGTATTACAGATGCAGAACCACATAGTACGACATACTGTGCAGGTTAGTTGATTTTATCAACCACTCAAGGCTTTACATTCTCACAGCAGTAAAATCTATTTGACAGGATTTGTCCTTTCCTACAGAGGCTGCATGCTTTGTAAAAAGTAGCAAAGAGACATCCTCATAGAGCTCCTGACTAGATGTTTTCCTGGCATATCAGAAAACAATCTCTGTCCTTCAATCACCACATATTGTTCTCTAAAAAGTGACCTCAGGCAACAGAGAAAGAATACATTAAGCTGCATAGAGTAGCACTGTAAGTCTTGAAAATAGTTTTTGCAATACAGATTAACCACTCGAGTACTTGCCTATATAAACCCCTTCATTACCAGGCCATTAGTTAATTTTTGGTGCTGTGATACTTTGACAATTACTTGGTCATGCAGCACTGTATCCAAATTAATTTTATATGCTTTTTGAGACAGATACACCTTTCTTTTGGTGGTATTTATTAATTATTCTTTTTAATTGTTCACTATATAAAAGGAAAACATTTTGGAAACATTTGGTTATAAAACAACAAATGAAAATGCCAGTATAAACACACCCAAAATTACCCCTTTTTGGAAAGTTGATACCCCAAGGTGATCTAATTTTGTGCAACAATTTTTTGAAAATCAGAAAATCCTCCTGGTGTTGCGGTGGTTAAAACAGCTTGGTAATAGTGCACAGCTTTCATGCAGGTCGTACACTGAGGGAGGAAGTAAAGGGGTTAATGTACAGGTCATATACACTGCGTGGCCAGATTATTATAACCACCCCATCAGTACTTTGTTGAGCCACGAGATGACTTTGTTGGGCCGCCTCGTGACTCCACGAGATGTTGAAAGGTGATGCGAGGAATCTGACACTGCGCTGTTGCCCTTGTGTGGTCTTATAACAATCTTGCCACTCTCCGTTCTGCCCTAACATTGACTAGTCGCTGACGGCCACAATTTGCACGTTCAGACCCAGATTTTCGGCTGACAGTCCAGTCTTTAAACACTTTAATAACAGCTGCTCTTGAACATTTAACGAATTCTGCTGTTTTGCTTATACTCGCTCCATGGCTCCCAGTACCAGAAATCATCCCACGTTCAAAGGCTGTTAAATTGCGTTGTTTACCCGTATCTTCAGAAAAAAAATCACTTCTACTGTCATGGTAAACAACCTGCTTCCCTATTTATAATGGTCTGGCCCTCTAGCAACTTCAGCGCAAAATTAAAGCTAATTAGCCTACAAACGTCAGGTGGTCATAATAATCTGGCCTCTCAGTGTATAGTAGGAGGATGGAAATTATGGGGTTATTGCACAGGATAATTGAGGTAAAGGTGTTAATACACAGGTTAGACTGGATGCAGACCATACCCAATCATGGGAGAGGAAGGTGTGAACAGGTTAAAATAATCCCACAATTTAATTAGTTTAAACCCACCAACTTAAATTTGTTGCTGCCTATGGTCTCTTTCTTTATCAACTCCTCAATTCCTCTCCTTTCTCCAATGTGAGAGGAAGGGGCGGGCTTGCACGTAAACAGATCAGAGTGTTTACATTTGAGATCGCTGCGATTCGCCATCACATCGATCACAAGGTACGGAGTCACAATATTGGCTCTGTATCTTGACATTTGCCTGCGATCTGAGCTGTCCATTGATAGCTCAGATTGCAGCTATTTATAGGTACACTGGCTGCCCATGTGTGTATTCTGCCGAGCCATTTAAAAATCGCTCTCCAGAAATACATGTCCACCTCCCCGTCATTATTTTACTAAAGGGCTCAGCAAGATAAAATGAAACACAAGCACAAAATATATCTTTAAAAATATATAAACATATCAACTATCTTATTCTTTGTAGGTAAACCTCAAAACACACATATGCTAAGAATGCGTGACAAGTAAATAGCTGAAGAAAGAATACTAATCCTCCTTTACACAAACTAGAAGAATAGCCTCTTACCAATGTGTGAATTTAGTTTTTGGATGCACTGTTTGGCAATAAAGACAATGATGTTAGTCAGAGCCCAGCCGACTATAACACTGTAAGCCTTCTTGTAACTGAAAGGTTTCTATATTTGTTCAGGACCACAGTAACTGTTACACACTGTATGATATGCGTCTC
>NW_017307607.1:333349-344806 GCF_000935625.1 Nanorana parkeri
ATGTTGATGATCAGCCAGCCTTCAAAGCTTCTTCTTGCTGGGTTCTGACAGGTCCTGTAGCCCTGTTGCCGACATCAACATTTACAATGCACCACTGGTCCCCCATTGCACACAATGAAATACACATTCCGGCACTAAGAGAAGAGGATGAGAGCACTTGCTGTCCCAGGATTGTGGAGTAAGGTAAGTAATACTCAGTGATAAATCATCCCCTGGAAAAATGAGCAGTATATTCTTTATAAGCTGGGGGGGTGGTGCAGGATACATTTCATTAGTGTATTAGTGGCTTAAAGTACTGAGGCCAGAGGGCCAATGTAGCAGTGAGGAAACTACAGTTTTTAGGAGCTGGTTAGCATCCCCGTAGTTCCCTTAGGAACATTTTATGGTAAAGCAGACCTAAAACCATTTTGAAAGGTAAGCTATTTTACACCTCCCCTTTAGCCACTGTCATAAAAAAAACTATTGCTAGAACCTTACTTCTCAGCAGATACATACAGTAGGCGTTCTTTCACATGTGAACCAATAAAGCAATTTAGATTTACTACCATCTGGTCTGGAGCTCTTTCTTTTGGTGCACGCTTTAAAATATCCTATTGGGTACCCACTAGAGCAGTGGTTCTCAATCTTTCTAGGGCCGGGACTCCTAGGGAACATTTGCCAAGTTGCGGTGACCCCCAATGGTAAATGTTTTTTTATAATTATTTTTTAATTACATTTTTAACTTTTTAAAATTTGTATTTATCCTATTATCTTTTGCTTTTTTATAAGGCTGCGGAAATCAACAATTAAATTTCTCGATTAATCGTTAAACTTTTTCCGGGAGTCCCGTCGGAGATCTGGTGACGTCACGGACATCTACGTCACCGGACTCCTCCCCCTTCCCCAAGTGGCACCGTCGGCTAACAAAGGGAAGGGGGGAGGAGTCATTGGGTCGCGACCCACAGGTTGAGAACCACAGCACTAGAGGGTAACCTTGTTTTTTTGCTGTGAGCTGCCTAACCAGAGCCAAAGAGCTTTTTGAATGATTATTTTCCTTTTATCACCCCACATCAACAAGAACTGAAGTCCCAGCGCCTCTTAGATCTCTTTTATGATCCAAACAAAATCATGCTTGCAGACTACCGTATATGTTGTCAGAGTCCCACCCCCTGTTCAGATGGAGCTATTGATTGGCTGGCTACATCTTTACCCCTTAATAGAGAGCTCAACACTAGCCAGAAGAAGCATGGAGCTGCTGATGGAGACCTCTATGACTTCCAGTAAAGCAATGATGGGGATTGCTGGGTTATCTCTATTCATATAATTAGACTGAGCTAATCTTTTTCACACACCAGATGGCTAACCTTGCTGATCTCCTGATTGTGTCATGCACATGCCATTTATGGTGCAAATATTACATGAATATTTGTATACAATATGGGTCTCTATTTCTGCATTTCCACTTTTATGCAAGGAAGAGAACATTTTTAGAAGAGCCATATTTTTCCTTCTAAAAAGGCATCAAAATAAAACAATGTAAAAGCCTAAATATTTAATGTCATGATCATCAATTCTCTATTAAACAAAATGTTGTTAATCTCTGGCATTAACTTACTTCCTTATGTACAATTTTGGGGTGAGTGGACTTTCTAGTGAAAAGCAGAAAAAAATAATTGAGTGACTGCATGAATTAATAAAAAGCAGCTTTTTTGGCATTGAATGTCACAAATCCCAAGTATTTCGTCTAAGTTCCAAAAAAGATGCTTTACTTCCACCTAGGGGATGCAGAAAATATGTCTTCTTAAAAGAGGTACATTTTTTAAAATTGTTCATTTACATACATCAAACCTGTCTTCACTAAGGCCAACACTGGGGGAATATTTATATTGTGACTTTCGCAAAACATTTATCTGGTGGTGAATTAATGTCATTTAAAACACATGCACCAGGACAATTTACTTGAAATGAATATTTAGTGAATGTCAAGATTCACCACTTTATAAATACGCCCCTTGGTATAGAATTGTATGTTTGATGCTGGAAAAATAGTAAATAAAAGGTGATCACATAACTTGCAGAAAAGCTAAGAATTATATTCGATACTTTTTCCTTTTTTGAAAAATATAGTCTTCAAAACACAAAATAAACCTGTCCTCACGTCTGCTAGTTACAATAAGGGCCAGCATATACATTAGCATAACTGATCTTTTGCATTGCTTACATTTACCCTTATTAAATTTATATAGAATAGACTACCTATTACTGAATCCCTTCTGAAGAGAAAATGCCCTAGTACAGTCTCAGGTCGGGCCCATGAGTGTGCTAAACCCCTATGGGCAGAAGGATCCAGTAGCATGGAACAAACAGCACCACAATGCACACAATGCTCGACAATGCAGAGCCCAGTGCCAGGAGGTCACATTCCAGGCTAGCCTAACCACAATAATCTATGACGCCAAAGTCTTTGAAATCACTCCATAACTTAACTAGTACTCTCAGTTCTAGATAGCACCACACTGCAGAGCCCTGTGCCCAAAGGTCGCATTATAGGCTAGCTCCACAATCTTTCAGTCCAGTAGGGGTCGTGTACAGCCCCCAATGCTGATGCTGAGGCTACACCGATCTGGATAGCTATTATGTAGAGACCATCTAAAGCAGCACTGTGGAAGTCTTGACTAATAAATTATTAGAATGTGACCTTTAGGCACTAGGTTCTGCATTGTGGTGCATTCCAAACCTAAGTATACTAATTAACTTAGCTGCAGAGTTCTTTCCAGGAGCGGTGTATCAAAGATATTTATTGAGCTAATGAAAAGGCCTCCTACCTCCTAGGACAGTAGTAAAAAAAACCTGAAGCATGACAGTTAAGAGGTGGGGTTATATGGGGGCTAGCCTTCAACTTCTGTTCCAAGCAGTACCCCTTTGTAGCTGCCTAGCTGTCTATGCAGTCAACAAGCAGGAAGTCATAGTTAACATATTAGTCCTGACCTGCATACTTATACCTGACCAGAGCAAATAGGGGACAGAGCTGTGTAACACTCAAGGGGGGTAGACCCAGAGCCCATTCTCAATATGCATCTCCAAACAAAAAGGTCACAAAATGAGGCCGCATGTTTTAATGCATAAAAAAACTACATTTTATTGTAAAAAAGGACAAAGACCCTAAAGCATAAAAGTGATACAAAATAAATTCCAGGCAAGCTGGATATTTTTTCAATGGAGTCCAGAATGCCCCCCTGAGGATAGACCAGGGTCTTCCTCTCTATTGCACTTGCCTATATGTGAACATATGTAAAAACATGGTAATACATACTTCATTCAGAAGGTTGTCAGCAATGATAGGCCACCCATCCCTCTCACTACAGATTTCTTTTAGAAAGGAGGGAAGTTTTTTTTTGCTTTTTCTAAAATATAGAGGCCTGTAGTAAAAACTAGCTGACAAAACAATGAGGAAAACTTCCTTTAAAATGTTCTTTTCTCCTTTAAATATCCTCCACTATGTCCCCTGCTGGATTCTAAAGAACATCTTTAAGTGTACATATTCACTGAATATATAACCTCCATAGAAAGATGGTGTCAGGCTTAGCATTTTAGCACCTGATCACAGTAGACTAAAGGCTGATTGGCTGCTGCCCATTGCCAAATGTATCCAGTAAATAAATGTGGTGGCACTGGGTCAAGGTGGTTGTATGCTATTTCCTCAGATCTGGAGACCAGGTGGAGAAGATGTAAGTAAAGGCTGTGCATGGTCTGTAGAAAAAAAGACTACATGTGAGAAAAGCTGCAGCCAGAGAGGAGAGGATCTAGAAAAAGATAAAGAGGAACCCAAAAACAGGAGCAGCAACCACAGGACTGCATCCCAGCCATGTCCTCCAGTGGAATAAAACTTATGGTTATCATTATATAGGCTGGCTACAGGCCATCATTGATGTAAAGGATCCCCAGACTTTTGCTTTCATTCCAAGGAGATTTAAGAAAATTATATTTTAATTAGCAGTTGTCAAGGTTGGATCCCAATGGTAGTGCAATGAGTCCTAATGCAGAGGCCTTTCCTCTAACCCCTAAAACACATTGTACGTTTGTAGCCTATTTTTGTAGGTAAAATTGGTATCTAATGTAGGTCTGGATAAATTACAGGTAGCCAATGCATAGGCAAAAAAGCCCTCAGGGGGAGAAGCATGTGCCACTGTGAAAGAGAAGATTGTTATGTTAATGGAAATTGGGCATCTCCCTAATCATATTATTTGTACAAAAATTGTTTGTAGAACCTCTTAAGGCTTTATCACAACCCAAAAACACATAAAACATATTTGAGTCCATTTTATTCTAAAACATTCAACTAGCAAATAAATAGAACTACTACAATATACAGTAAGTAATAACATAGGTCATTGATGAAGTATGCATATTGATGGCTTGGCTCCACAGTGGCTTTTTGCTAAACTGTATATACATGAATTGTGTTCTACGGTATGACTTTTCAAAAATGCAAAACAACACACCCAGCCAGCAATGTAGATGTGGTTTTACAGTCTACAGGGACATGTCCCATACAGCTGAAATGTTAGACTTGTCAGAACAACAATAAAGGAAAGGCCTAACACTTTCTGCAAATATCAAGCATCATAAACGGTAATCGCGGCGGGAACAAACTATAGGGGTTAGGGTGCAATGACAAAAATATTAAGGCAGACATTATACAATGTAACTGGTTTGCATATGAGGAAGCTCTATGGTAAAAACTAGACAAGTAATAAAGTATGAATAATGTTCACTGGTGTATATTACAATACAGTGAAATCAACCTTTAGCTCAATTCGAGCATGCAAAACAAAAAACAGTTTTTCAGGCTGACACCACCCGTAATGCTAACAGGACAAACTGGCAATTGTGAATAAAAATCTGCATTTTTAATGATTTGTATGACCATCCAATACATGCCGAGTTGCTGACCTCAAAAGGCCCCATTCTGCCTTCAGTCTTTCTCAGTACGTAGTGCATGAGAGTTTTCCATTAATTTGGTGTGTACCTGTCAGCATGTCATTTTTCTATATTTACAGTATACAGTGATGAGAAAAAGTGTTCCTACAGGCCTGTAAAGGATTGTAATCCTTGCTGCTGCTGTCTATCATTAAAAGTGCACCCAACATTAAAATTAAATTCACATCATGTCAATCAGTACGGCAAAGTCAACATCCCTCTTTTTTCCCTTGAAAAAAAGGACAGATCCCTTATGTGACCTAAAGTCTTGGCCTCCTAGAAGATATTTTATTTTAACTACCAGTGAGCAATGTGGGTGTTACATGTTGTTTAAAGCAGAACTCATTCATGTCGCAAAGTACAGTTAGTGCTATACTTCCAGCTCTGCGGCTCTCATATACAGAAGCCATAGTATTGTTTATACACCCTTCTTCTCCCCTTGTCCATTCAAAGGTGGTGTACCAGAAGACTCTGTACTAAGTAGATTACAGTTTTGGCCTGGCAGTGGAAAAGCAAATAGAATTTTGGGGTGCATCATTAGAGGGATCACCATCTGTTTCACTAAATGGATATTTAAATAGATCTCATTTAGAATGCTGTGCCCAATTCTGCAGACTTCACAAAAAGATATTGTTAAGATAGAGTGAGTCCAGAGTTGGGCAACAAAAATAGTGAAAGGCCTGAGGGCTAAAACATATCAGGAGACACTGCAGGAACCTGATATGTACAATCTCGTGGAAACAAGGGAAAGTGGGGGGCATGACTGAAACATTTAAATATATTAGGAGTATGGATCAGCATCAGAAGGGTGGTATTTGTAATATGGAGCCAAGATCAAGAACAAAAAGGACATGACCTCAAACTAGCAGAAAGAAAGTTCAAAACTAGCCTTAGACAGTATTAACAGGAAAGCAAAGCAACATTGCATAAACCTTTGTGCTTCCACCAACGTTTTCAGAGAGCCATAGGAACAGCCTGGAAGAAAGTGTTTACACCTACATCCCACTGTATTTTCTAGTTACATTCACAGGAGCTCTCCTTTATAGTTCCTCTATAAGTGCTATAAGTGTGTAACATGGTATGGAGCCCTACTAACAATTTCACTGAGGGCATAGACTATGTCAATCAGAGACAGAGGACCCTACCTATCACTTGAATCAGCACCCAGATGATGTCATATGAGATAGGGGAGCCTTCCTTAACACGTTAATTTGGACCCAGATAATGCCACCTGATATAAAGGGCCCTTCCTCATAACTTAGATGAGGGCCTAGATATTGCCATTTGAGAGAGCAAGCCTTCACTCAACCATTGACGTGGTGTCACCTGAGACAGTGTTTTCATGTTGCCTAATATCAATGCTCAATGCATTAACAAATAGCAACCATATCTTAACATAGGGCAGCCCATAGACCAAAGCAGAAAAATAAGGTGAAAGCGTTCAATAACATTCTGCTTTTAAACCAAAAAGAGCTTCCAAAATGAATCAGTTGATAAAAATTTGATTCTTAAACATTTATTCTTTTATAGATTTTTGTGGTTTTTTTTTGTACATATTGAAAAAGAAAGGACATTTTTGGCATAAGGGATACAACAGATATCCAAACATAACAAAAAGTTTTTCTGGTTAGATGGTGGATTACATACAATAATATATGCAATCTGTAACATAGGTTATACGGTACATAAGAGCATAGAGACAGTTCCCTCAAGAAGCCCAGATTTACTGACTTCCACTAAAGCACAGTCTCTCTATGTCTCCAGTTAACAGCCAAGTGAGGGGAAAAAATAAAATAAGGTAACGGGAAGAGAGTAGGGAAGACAGATAGACAGATTTAGATAAAAAACGGAGCAAGGGAAAAAAAAGGTGGGGAAGGTAATGAAAAGAGGGGAGCCAGGTAAAGGGGGGAGGGGTAATATTCAAACATCACACAGCTGTGAGGACTTCAATGCGGGTTCCTTTGAAACTTCCAAAGAAAAGTGTAACTGATATTATACAAGCTTACAGATCATTTTTATTCTGGGTGTACGTCTTCTTTAAAGCATCCAGTTATGAGGGGAATTCTGACATTAAAAAGGTTATTATCACATATACAATTGTGGTTTAACTCCCTACAACGCTCAAGTTGATGGAAGTTTAAAACCTTGAGTGAAATCAGTACATGCAAAAGCTCTGTAGCTCAGCTGTGCTCTGTCCTATATAAACGTCAAGAAGCAGATGGTGCTTTTCAAGCGTACTTAGGCCAGTCTTGGAAGGACAAGTAATAGATTAATACAGGATCAAACACAAACATTGTTTGAGCAAATCTCTGCAATGTACATTTGTAATATTAAATCTCAACAATTTTTGTTTTGGCCCACAGCTTAATAGACAAATATTTAGCAAGTAGCATTCTGAATCTCCCTCTGTATGCCTCTTCCGTCTGGCACTACATGCCATTCTTCTCTTCATGCCAATTCCAAAAGAATATAAGTTCCACCTGCACTGGTGCAATATATTTACAATAGCCTAACTTTACAGTTCTGCCTTGAAATTACTCACCTTTGTTGATCAGGGACGTGAAATAAAGTTCAGTGGCAGGTGAGGCAGCCCCTGGCCGGGTCACCGAGCCTGTGAAGTTGGAGAGGAAACCGCTCTGCCTGTGGGGTGTGGGACTTGCTCGTCACTGATGAGGCATCCAGATGAATGATTCAGTGTTTTTCTTTTTTGATTGGATGACCAGGACCAATGGCGTTTTGTCATTGGTCCAAACCATTCACAGAGCTCAAGCATCTGACTCCAAATCAGAAGCTTGTTGTAGCCTTGACCCCACTGTGTTAGGTTACCCAACAGAGCTGTCAAAAGCCATATGAAGCAACACCAGTAATTAACAGGTGGCACTCTGTCCATGACAGGTTACACAGTGGGGAGGCTTTTCACGCTATGCAACCTGTTAGAAGTCGGTCTGAAAGGAGAAAGAGTTGACAGCTTCAGACTTGAAGCTTTTTCTTCCATAGTGGCAGAGCCTACCCTGCCTCCCCAGACTGCACATCCCTGGGGTTGATGGATATCATGTTTTAAAATGGCTCTATTATACTTGTCTATCAAGCTATTGGGCATAGTTACCAACAAATGTTATTAATGCCAGTGTGAATACCTCAACGGGCCAATTAGTGCATCCTATCAGTGTGCAAGTCAATCAGAAAATGTATACTGCAGCAACACTTATTAAAAGGAGAACTATGAGGTGAGTGAGTTCCACTCATCCTCATAGTTAGAGCCGACCTGTGACAAAGAAGCGGTCACAGGTCGGCTCTACTGATCGGGAACTGAGCAAACACATTCAGTCGCTCGCTCACTTTCCGATCATAACCCTTCAGTCTTATAAGGCTTTGCCCCTCCAAATTGAAATAAAGTGCTCTCCTTTTGCTATGCCATATTTTGCTTTGCACTATACGCAATCAACCTTTGGGCCATGACATCTTGTGCATGTTAGCAATCTATACCTTGCAACACTTGATGGCCTCTTACGCCCTGGTTTTTTTTCTTTCCTTTCTCAATTTCAGTCTTATCCAGGGCAGGAAGAGAACATTTCAATTAGGTTTATTCTATAAGAGCACTTCTGGAATACAATGAAAGAACAAGTGAGCAAAATGGACATGCTGCCAACTGTAGCCAAACATGTCTGATCGGATATTCTTTTACAAAAATGTTGGAGATACATTCTACTGCCTGACTAGTTATTTCTTTTGCTACTGTTTCTATAATGAATTTCCATGTGGCGGGGAGCAAAGACTGAGTAGCGTAGGAGGTCTTCTTGGGTACATTTGCCACAGCAAAATCTCAAGTCTAGAAACTGCTTTTTAAATCCACTTGATGTCACCAACTAATACTTTTAATTCTAATGCTCTTGAAATTCTAATTCTGCTTACAGTTGTGTTTAGGAGATTACAAACAGACTGCATTACCTGTTATTAAAAAGTACCAAAAACCCATCCCTATTCACTTTCGTACATAGATCTACTTTTTTTTTCCAGTCAGGGTGCATACAATTGGTCTGTATACCACTCGTTCCTCCATATCATTATGCAGATATAATAAATATTTGAAGAATTTCCATTTAGAAGTACGCCCACCTCTGTTTAAAATGGAAATCTCAGAGATTAGCTCAAAAAGTATAATCATATGATATATCTTTTTTTACATATTAAAAAATAGCAGCATGCTTTTCCTTTTTTATTTAAAAAATTAAATAAAACATTTGATTATTTTTTAAAGACTCCACTTTAATATGACAAAAGATGAGCAGGAACCCCACAAGCTTTACTTATTCTCTTAGTTTCGATTTATAATAATCTTTGCAATAATGTGACATTTAAGAACCATTGTGACATCCATTTTACAGTAGGACAGTAGGAAGGCTGGATACAGCGTCAGAAGCAGAGGAGGAGGCGGGCCAGACGATGGAAGAGGAGGCGGGGCCCGGCAATGGAAGAGGGGGTGGGTCCTGGCACCAGAGGAGGTGTGGCCTGCCAGCGACCTTGGAGGCAGACAGCGGATCGGGGCTGACAGGTAAGTGGTGTGCAACCCACATGAGACCTTGCAGAGCCTGCCATAGAGAGTCTATGTCGGGCTCTGCAGGGTCACTTTCAGGTAGGCTGTTTGGAATGGACTCTGCAAGGGCAGAAATAGAAATCACAGGGCCCCATACAAAATGTTGTATGCCCTGTGATTTCTAGTTACGCCCCTATCTGCATCTATGGTCCTGTGTATTGACGGTATTTTAAACTGCACACATGTATATATTTACATGCATATAGCGTACACTGCAAATGTACTCTTTTGGCCTGCTCGGGGCCAACATGCAAATATCAACAATGTGCAATTAGCTTGATTACACACTATTATTAACTTTACATGTATGCACCTAAACAACTCTGAATTAATCTACATTATACAAATGAATGAACATGGACCTGTCAGCAGAGGAAGCACCTAGAAAAGAATAAGTATTAATAATAGGTAGATGCTGGCAAACAGCATGTTGGCAGTCATGAAAAGGTCAATGCCATTTCAATGATACAATATGACCCCAAAACTGCTTTGAAGTAGCAATAGCTTAGTAACGCAAAGCATGCTTTAAAATATCCAGTGAGGTATGAGCTGGACAGAAAACTATGATGCCTTACCAAGCTTGTCATGTCAGCACACACTCAGGTTACATGCAACTTAAACTGAATATTATGATTACCAATGTGTAAAGCTGAACTCAAAGCAGATATTAAAAAAAATGCTTAATCAAGGTACATATTCATTTTTACATACTAGTGTAAGTACCTAAATTTGTTTTCATGTCAGCTTGCACAGCAGAACCCAGACTGGAGAGACCCAGCACCCGTAGCCAGTCAGGATTCTCCTGCTTTGCACAGTGCTGGTGCTCTAGAAGTGTGAACATGCTAAAAGAAGCCAATTGCAGAGGGATAACCTCATGAGTGGTCTTCAGCTTCTTCATTGGTCAATGAGAGCCAAAATTAGTAGCTGTCCAAGGTTTAGGTGCTTAACTGCACTGCAGGGAGGTCCAAAATCTGTCTGTCATGTGTATTGGGATTCCTGGTTTATAAAACAAACATACTTAAAAGGAGAACTATGGGGTCAGTGTTTTTCCCCACAGTTCTCCTTAGGATAACGGGAGGACACAAACTAGCATCCTCCCGTTACCCTAAGCTCAGTATACCGCGAGCTACAGCTCGCGGTATACTGAGACGCCGCACCTGGAGCGGATCCCAACGTAGATGACGGGATCCGCCCAGCTGCGTGAGTGACAGCTGGCTCTGCCTATCTAGAGGCAGAGCCAGCTGTACTCGCCCCCTCCCCCGTCCATTCCGCCAGTCAGCGCTGGCAGATCGGAGCGGGGAGAGGGGAATCCAGCCCCTCCCTCTGTCACGGCAGAGAGCCGTGACAGGATCGAGAGGTGAGGGAACCCGGTATGTGTTCCCTCACCTCCCGATCTACTGAGCCGACCTGTGACACTCTCATTGTCACAGGTCGGCTTAGAACTATGAGGTGAGTGGAAATCACTCATATCATAGTTCTCCTTTAACAGAATTACAAATCCTTTGCAAGGAAAAAAAATAGGTATATGCATTTCAATTGTTTAGTTAGGTGGCCCTCTGGAGTTCAACTTTAAAGAAAAACAGACTTACATGTATTGTAATAACAAAATTGTATTTATCCGTATAAAATATTATCTGTCTATTTACAATAATTTGGGGGGGACTAAAATGGTTTAGGTCACAGAACACAATGGCCACTTTCCATTTGTGACGGAATTTCTTATACGAATCTCCTTAACCTCTTGCCGTCCGCCCGTAGTAAAAAAACGGACGGACGGCACTGCAGCATCTGCGGGTTGCCGTCTCCAGACGGCAATTTTTTTCTGCTCGCGCGCGCCCCCTAGCGGGCACGCACGGGCAGAAAAGACCCGCTAAATGCACACACCCGTTACCGGGTGTTTCACA